>NC_068421.1:75006155-75198655 GCF_023373465.1 Oncorhynchus keta
CGTCGCTGGAGGCCCATGACTGGCCCATGGAGCAGGCACAGGACTCATCAGGCTGGGGAGACCTACTGGAGGCCTGGTCCTTGGACGAGGCACAAGATGAACCGGGCTGTGGGGGAGTACTGGAGATCTGGTGTGTATCCTTGGCACCACTTTTCCAGGCTGAATGCCCACTTTAACCCGGCACCTCCAGAGTGCAGGCACAGGTCAAACCGGCTGTGGGGGAGCACTGGAGATCTGGTGCTTAGACTTTGCACCGCTCCTCTTGGCTGAATGCCCACTTTAGCCCGGCACGTGCGGAGCGTAGGCATAGGATGATCCGGGCTGTCACAGCGCACCGGAGACACAGTGCGCAGAGCCGGCGCAGGACTCACCGGGCTGTGGAGGTGCAGAGTTGGCACAAGACGCGCAGGGCTGGGGAGGCGCACAGGAGGCCTGGTGCGTGGGGCTGGCACAGTCTTCACCAGACGGCTAGCACACACCTCAGGACGAGTATGGAGAGCTGACTCAAGTGACATTAAACTGAGGACACGCTCCGTAGGGCAAATGTCGTGCCTCATGCACCAACACAACAGCTCTCTCCTAACTCTCTCCTCCAATCTCCCCATCAACTCCTTAACTGTCTCTGCTTCACCCCCTTCAACCCCTCCAAGTTCACCTTCTTCTCCCCAACTGGCTCTGGTTCCAACCTTGGCTCCGCCGACCGTCCCGTGTGCCTCCCCCAAAACAATTTTTTGGGGCTGCCTCTCCTGGCCACGCTGCTTGGTCCTTTGGTGGTGGGTAGTTCTGTCACGGCAGTTGTCGTGGAAATGACCGGACCAAAGTGCAGCGTGATGAGCGTACATTTTCCTTTATTTATGTAAATGTCGCCAACAAAACAAAAAACAAAGATAAAACAAATTTATATGAGAAAAAAAGCCATATCAACTCCAAAATATAACCCCTCAGACAATGCACACATTTATCATGTCTCCCCCTTCTTCGTAACTGGCTACCGATCCATTTCAATTTCCCGTTTTCCCTTGATCTTTGTTTACACTGTGATTTAATGTCATGTATTGTGTAATGTGTCAAGAGTTTTCATATAGATGTGTCTGTGTGTCTCTATCTGCACCAAAGAGTAGGAAACTCAGAAGCTGTGGGTGAGTGGTGCCTCGCTGTACAGGGCTGGATGAGCAGAGAGCAGTGCGAGTTGTTTTATTTTGCCGAGAGTCCTTTGACATTTATCTTCCTCCACCTGCTCTGTGTTACTGATTCTAAGTGACAGGTTCCCCTTTCTCACCCCTCTGTCTTTCTCTTTCCATCCTCTCTGTCTCTCTGTCCTTCTCCACCCTTCTCTCTCTCCCTCTGTATTTCTCCCCATCCATCCTCTATCCCTCTCTATGTATCTCTCCATCCTCTCTGTCTCTGTCCTTCTCCATCTTTCTCTCTCTCCCTCTGTTTCTCTTCATGCATCTTTATCTCTCACCCCCTCCATCTTTCTCTCCATCCATCCTCTCTCTCTCCCTCTCTGTGTTTCTCTCCATCCATCCTCCCTCTCTCTGTTTATCTCCATCCATCCTCTCTTTCTCCCTCTCTGTGTTTCTCTCCATCCATCCTCTCTCTCTCCCTCTCTGTGTTTCTCTCCATCCATCCTCTCTTTCTCCCTCTCTCCGTTTATCTCCATCCATCCTCTCTCTCTCCCTCTCTGTGTTTCTCTCCATCCTTCCTCTCTCTCTCCCTCTCTGTGTTTCTCTCCATCCATCCTCCCTCTCTCTGTTTATCTCCATCCATCCTCTCTTTCTCCCTCTCTGTGTTTCTCTCCATCCATCCTCTCTCTCTCCCTCTCTGTGTTTCTCTCCATCCATCCTCTCTCTCTCCCTCTCTCCGTTTATCTCCATCCATCCTCTCTTTTTCCCTCTCTGTGTTTCTCTCCATCCATCCTCTCTTTCTCCCTCTCTGTGTTTCTCTCCATCCATCCTCTCTCTCTCCCTCTCTGTGTTTCTCTCCATCCATCCTCCCTCTCTCTGTTTATCTCCATCCATCCTCTCTCTCTCCCTCTCTGTGTTTCTCTCCATCCTTCCTCTCTCTCTCCCTCTCTGTGTTTCTCTCCATCCATCCCCCCTCTCTCCGTTTATCTCCATCCATCCTCTCTTTCTCCCTCTCTGTGTTTCTCTCCATCCTTCCTCTCTCTCTCCCTCTCTGTGTTTATCTCCATCCATCCATCCTCTCTCTCTCCCTCTCTGTGTTTATCTCCATCCATCCTCTCTCTCTGCCTCTCTGTGTTTATCTCCATCCATCCTCTCTCTCTGCCTCTCTGTGTTTATCTCCATCCATCCTCTCTCTCTCCGTTTATCTCCATCCATCCTCTCTCTCTGCCTCTCTGTGTTTATCTCCATCCATCCTCTCTCTCTCCCTCTCTGTGTTTATCTCCATCCATCCTCTCTCTCTCCGTTTATCTCCATCCATCCTCTCTCTCTGCCTCTCTGTGTTTCTCTCCATCCATCCTCTCCCTCTCCCTCTCTGTGTTTATCTCCATCCATCCTCTCTCTCCCCTCTCTGTGTTTATCTCCATCCATCCTCTCTCTCTCCCTCTCTGTGTTTATCTCCATCCATCCTCTCTCTCTCCCTCTCTGTGTTTATCTCCATCCATCCTCTCTCTCTCCGTTTATCTCCATCCATCCTCTCTCTCTGCCTCTCTGTGTTTCTCTCCATCCATCCTCTCTCTCTGCCTCTGTGTTTTTCTCCATCCATCCTCTCTCTCTGCCTCTGTGTTTCTCTCCATCCGTCCTCTCTCTCTCCGTTTATCTCCATCCATCCTCTCTCTCTCCCTCTCTGTGTTTCTCTCCATCCATCCTCTCTCTCCGCTCTCTGTGTTTATCTCCATCCATCCTCTCTCTCTGCCTCTCCTCCTCTATCTTATTTATTTATTTAACTCTGTCTTCATCTTTCTCTCTCTTCCTCTTTCGCTCTATCCTTTTATTGTCCTCTCTGTCTTCGGTATCTCTCTCTCTTCCTTCCTCTTCTCCATATCTTGCTCTCTACCCCGACAACTTTCCCTCTACCCCCATGGTTCAGCCCGTGAAGCTAGTTTGTACCTCTCAACCCCCTCATGCTCAACCCCCTCAACCACTCACGTCGCAATAACGTAAATTGAAGCTGGTGGGGCTATGGGGGATCGTTAAAAAAGGGAAAGCTGTCAATCAAATGTGACAGGAGACAGAGAAAGTATGCTTCCCAAATGGCACTCTGTTCCCTATATAGTGCACTACTTTTGACCAGGGCCCATACAGTGTACTAGGGAATAGGTTGCCATTTCGGATGTAACCTCAGAGAAATTTGTGGATGGTCATGGCGAAGACGTGCATGATGGGATTGCTTGCTCTTCTCTCTCTCCCTTACTAAGGTTTTAAGTGGGATGGCTTTTCCAATTACCTAAATGGAGGAGATGGGGATGGAGCGGGCCCTGGCACTGTGGCTATCCTGTAACGCTCAGATGGGCTAATTGGTTATCTGCTCAAACAAGGCCTGAGTCTCAAATGGCACCATATTCCCAATATGGTGCACTACTTTTGACCAGTGCCCTTAGTCAAAAATAGATTACTACATAGAGAATAGGGTACCATTTGGGAGTTGGGACGCAGTCAAAGTAGAAGCAGTATTTCACTCAGAGAGACACAGGGCCTACACTCAATCAGGGGCCTCTCCCTGTCAATGAGACACTCACTCTGTGTGTCTGGGTGATCTGTATGTATGTAATAACCCCAGAAAACATGATATTCTCCATGTTTTTTTATTACTTTGTGATCAGAGACCTTTTCCAATACAGTGGCTTTATGAACATACTGTTACATGCCAACGTCCCAAAATCTATAAACGTGTATATCCTTAAAACACGTGAAAGGAAACATATTTTCCAACAGGTTGAGTGTTTCACTCTGTTTTCATTGTGATATGAACTTAGCTATACCTTGTGTTGAAAAAGTCACCTCATGCTGCCAAAACAGCAACCAGTCCGCCCATTCCAAAACCTAACCAAATGCTCCTTCATACATTCCCCCATAGAGCCAACGCCTCCACTGGTCACCCACTTCATCTATTGCCTTCTTCATTTTAAAATACTTTTTTATGTTGTTGTTTTTCCTCTCATATAGTAGATAGAGCCATAATGTAATATTTTAATGCATGTTAATGTGTTGTTTAACCTTTTAGCAACAATCAGACGTCTCTAAAAGGTTAATCTTGAACTTGAGCCAATGAAGGCAACGGCACAATAACGCGTCAATCTTTGAAAAACATCTCTGTCTAATGGATTGGTGGTTGATTGCCCATCTCGAGATACTGTAGATGCCATATACACTGCTCAAAAAAATAAAGGGAACACTTAAACAACACAATGTAACTCCAAGTCAATGACACTTCTGTGAAATCAAACTGTCCACTTAGGAAGCAACACTGATTGACAATAAATTCCACATGCTGTTGCGCAAATGGAATAGACAACAGGTGGAAATTATAGGCAATTAGCAAGACACCCCCAATAAAGGAGTGGTTCTGCACAGACCACTACTCAGTTCCTATGCTTCCTGGCTGATGTTTTGGTCACTTTTGAATGCTAGTGGTAGCATGAGACGGAGTCTACAACCCACACAAGTGGCTCAGGTAGTGCAGCTCATCCAGGATGGGACATCAATGCGAGCTGTGGTAAGAAGGTTTGCTGTGTCTGTCAGCGTAGTGTCCAGAGCATGGAGGCGCTACCAGGAGACAGGCAAGTACATCAGGAGATGTGGAGGAAGCCGTAGGAGGGCAACAACCCAGCAGCAGGACCGCTTCCTCCGCCTTTTAGCAAGGAGGAGCAGGAGGAGCACTGCCAGATCCCTGCAAAATGACCTCCAGCAGGCCACAAATGTGCATGTGTCTGCTCAAACGGTCAGAAACAGACTCCATGAGGGTGGTATGAGGGCCCGACGTCCACAGGTGGGGGTTGGGCTTACAGCCCAACACCGTGCAGGACATTTGGCATTTGCCAGAGAACACCAAGATTGGCAAATTCGCCACTGGTGCCCTGTGCTCTTCACAGATGAAAGCAGGTTCAAACTGAGCTCATGTGACAGACGTGACAGTCTGGAGACGCCGTGGAGAACGTTCTGCTGCCTGCAACATCCTCCAGCATGACCGGTTTGGCAGTGGGTCAGTCATGGTGTGGGGTGGCATTTCTTTGGGGGGCCGCACAGGCCTCCATGTGCTTGCCAGAGGTAGCCTGACTGCCATTAGGTACTGAGATGAGATCCTCAGACCCCTTGTGAGACCATATGCTGGTGCGGTTGGTCCTGGGTTCCTCCTAATGCAAGACAATGCTAGACCTTATGTGGCTGGAGTGTGTCAGCAGTTCCTGCAAGAGGAAGGCATTGATGCTATGGACTGGCCCGCCCGTTCCTCAGACCTGAATCCAATTGAGCACATCTGGGACATCATGTCTCGCTCCATCCACCAACGCCACTTTGCACCACAGACTGTCCAGGAGTTGGCGGATGCTTTAGTCCAGGTCTGGGAGGAGATCCCTCAGGAGACCATCCGCCACCTCATCAGGAGCATGCCCAGGCGTTGTAGGGAGTTTATACAGGCACGTGGAGGCCACACACACACAGCCTCATTTGGACTTGTTTTAAGGACATTACATCAAAGTTGGATAATTTCCATTGATCATTTTTGCGTGATTTTTGTTGTCAGCACATTCAACTATGTAAAGAAAAAAGTCTTTAATAAGAATATTTCATTCATTCAGATGTGTTATTTTAGTGTTCCCTTTATTTTTTTGAGCAGTGTATATTGGCTAGGTATTAAAACCAGCATTTCTATATTTTCTGCCTGCTGCCACTCAAGGTCAATGGATCGCAAGGTTGACGGAAGGCTGAGTCAGCTGTACTGTTCTGTACTGTTCTGTTGCCTCTTCATTTATCTCCTGGTTTGATTAAAGCTTCATTTAAGGATCCACCGTTAAATACTATTTTTTTTGTTACATTAAAAAAAATAAGAGTTTGGGATGCATATGCAAGCTGTGTTATTCTGTGCATCGAATAGAGCTCAGCTCAACATGGCATTTTATTAAGGGTCTTTCTACAGTGATGTATCCATAAAGTGTACATTACTTTCTAATGCTAAGCTCAGAGAAAAATAGTAGCTACCATACTGAACAAATAATACTTTGTGTCTATCAGCAACATGAATGCTATGTGTTGCGAGAAGCTAAGTGCATGGATGCCATGTCACACACATTTTGTACAAAAACCTTTATGCAATTGGGGCCAGACCAAGGAAACACAATCAACACCGCAAATGAACACCGTCATGATGGATGTGACAGGCAGCTTGAACCAACACCCTCAGACTTGAATTGCTAAATAAAATAAATCAAAGACTCTACCTGTTTAAATGGTATATAACTGGTTTCTAATGATATACAACTGGTTTCTAATGGTATATAACCGGTATCTAATGGTATATAACTGGTTTCTAATGTTTATTGTGAACCTGGTAGTTTGGGTCCTGGATGCTGATTGGCTGAAACAGATGTGAATATCAGACAATATACCATGGGTATGACCCAAAAATACTTGTTTACTGTTCTATTTATGTTGGCAACCAGTTTGTAATAGCAATAAGGCACCTCAGGGTTTATGGTATGTGGCCAATATATGACGGCTAAGGGCTGTGTCCAGGCACTCCGCTTCATGTCGTGCATAATAACAGCCCTTAGCCATGTGTATATTGGCCATATACCACACCCCCCAGGCCTTATTGCTTGAATAACAACATGTATCTGAGAGAGAATGTCTCTCAGTGGTTAAGCTATGAAATCACAATGATACAGCCTTCAGCTACCAGTCAGATGTTAACAGTTGGCTGGATGTCCTTTGGGTGGTGGACCATTCTTGATACATGCGGGAAACTATTGAACGTGAAAAACCCAGCAGTGTTGCAGTTCTTGACACAAACCGATGCACCTGGTTCCTACTACCATAACCCGTTCAAAGGCACTTCAATATTTTGTCTTACCCATTAACCCTCTGAATGCCACACATACAATCCATGCCTCAATTGTCTCAAGGCTTAAAAATCCTTCTTTAATCTGTCTCCTCCCCTTTATCTACACTGATTGAAGTGGATTTAACAAGTTACATCAATAATGGATCATAGCTTTCACCTGGATTCAGCAGGTCAGTCTATGCCATGGAAAGAGCTGTCCTTAATGTTTTGTGCACTCAGTGTATAGGGTGCCATTTGGGACGCAGGCTGAGTGTAATCAACGTCTCTAAGCTGTGAAAGGAACATGTGAGATGTCTGTGATACACTACCTGTGACAGTGGTTGAGCTGGTTGAGCAATGAGGCCTGTCGTGTTCTGGGGCCCCTGTCCAAGCACAGTGATGTATCGATCCTTCCAGACCTCCCTTCCCCAATGTACTCCACACTCCGGTTCTCTCTCTCTTTCGTTTTCCCACTCTGCTCTAATACCAGCTTCTGTCCTGTCTCCCCTTCCAGACCTCCCTTCCCCAATGTACCCCCTCGTTCTCTCTCACTCTCCTTCGTTCTCCCACTTCGCTCCAGGTTTTATCATTTCTCCCTTCACTCTCATTCACAGTTCACACCCCAGCAGCCTTCTCCACAAAGGAGACCCCAAATGACTTAACGTCCTCAAAGGGAGGTCCCCTGCTTACTTTGTTTTTCTGCTCCACTATGTGATTGATGTGACTGATGTGCTGTATGTGTCAAGACTCCTGACAGTATGCAACGCGAGAGGAATGGTGGGTCTTCTTGATGTTATCAACAGCAGTTACTGGACAGAAACTATTACATCACAGACTGTTACTTTGTTTGATTAGTCTCTGGTGACAGACTTAGATTTGGTTCTATTAGTCTCTGGTGACAGACTTAGATTTAGTTCTATTAGTCTCTGGTGACAGACTGTTAGATTTGGTTCTATTAGTCTCTGGTGACAGACTGTTAGATTTAGTTCTATTAGTCTCTGGTGACAGACTGTTAGATTTGGTTCTATTAGTCTCTGGTGACAGACTTAGATTTGGTTCTATTAGTCTCTGGTGACAGACTGTTAGATTTAGTTCTATTAGTCTCTGGTGACAGACTGTTAGATTTGGTTCTATTAGTCTCTGGTGACAGACTGTTAGATTTGGTTCTATTAGTCTCTGGTGACAGACTTAGATTTGGTTCTATTAGTCTCTGGTGACAGACTGTTAGATTTGGTTCTATTAGTCTCTGGTGACAGACTGTTAGATTTAGTTCTATTAGTCTCTGGTGACAGACTTAGATTTGGTTCTATTAGTCTCTGGTGACAGACTGTTAGATTTGGTTCTATTAGTCTCTGGTGACAGACTGTTAGATTTGGTTCTATTAGTCTCTGGTGACAGACTGTTAGATTTAGTTCTATTAGTCTCTGGTGACAGACTGTTAGATTTGGTTCTATTAGTCTCTGGTGACAGACTGTTAGATTTGGTTCTATTAGTCTCTGGTGACAGACTTAGATTTGGTTCTATTAGTCTCTGGTGACAGACTGTTAGATTTAGTTCTATTAGTCTCTGGTGACAGACTGTTAGATTTAGTTCTATTAGTCTCTGGTGACAGACTGTTAGATTTGGTTCTATTAGTCTCTGGTGACAGACTTAGATTTGGTTCTATTAGTCTCTGGTGACAGACTGTTAGATTTGGTTCTATTAGTCTCTGGTGACAGACTGTTAGATTTGGTTCTATTAGTCTCTGGTGACAGACTTAGATTTAGTTCTATTAGTCTCTGGTGACAGACTTAGATTTAGTTCTATTAGTCTCTGGTGACAGACTGTTAGATTTGGTTCTATTAGTCTCTGGTGACAGACTGTTAGATTTGGTTCTATTAGTCTCTGGTGACAGACTTAGATTTAGTTCTATTAGTCTCTGGTGACAGACTGTTAGATTTGGTTCTATTAGTCTCTGGTGACAGACTGTTAGATTTGGTTCTATTAGTCTCTGGTGACAGACTGTTAGATTTGGTTCTATTAGTCTCTGGTGACAGACTGTTAGATTTGGTTCTATTAGTCTCTGGTGACAGACTGTTAGATTTGGTTCTATTAGTCTCTGGTGACAGACTTAGATTTAGTTCTATTAGTCTCTGGTGACAGACTGTTAGATTTGGTTCTATTAGTCTCTGGTGACAGACTGACTATTAGTCTCTGGTGACAGACTGTTAGATTTAGTTCTATTAGTCTCTGGTGACAGACTGTTAGATTTGGTTCTATTAGTCTCTGGTGACAGACTGTTAGATTTGGTTCTATTAGTCTCTGGTGACAGACTGTTAGATTTGGTTCTATTAGTCTCTGGTGACAGACTGTTAGATTTGGTTCTATTAGTCTCTGGTGACAGACTGTTAGATTTGGTTCTATTAGTCTCTGGTGACAGACTGTTAGATTTAGTTCTATTAGTCTCTGGTGACAGACTTAGATTTAGTTATATTAGTCTCTGGTGACAGACTGTTAGATTTGGTTCTATTAGTCTCTGGTGACAGACTGTTAGATTTGGTTCTATTAGTCTCTGGTGACAGACTGTTAGATTTAGTTCTATTAGTCTCTGGTGACAGACTTAGATTTAGTTCTATTAGTCTCTGGTGACAGACTGTTAGATTTGGTTCTATTAGTCTCTGGTGACAGACTGTTAGATTTGGTTCTATTAGTCTCTGGTGACAGACTGTTAGATTTAGTTCTATTAGTCTCTGGTGACAGACTGTTAGATTTGGTTCTATTAGTCTCTGGTGACAGACTGTTAGATTTGGTTCTATTAGTCTCTGGTGACAGACTGTTAGATTTGGTTCTATTAGTCTCTGGTGACAGACTGTTAGATTTGGTTCTATTAGTCTCTGGTGACAGACTGTTAGATTTAGTTCTATTAGTCTCTGGTGACAGACTTTAGATTTAGTTCTATTAGTCTCTGGTGACAGACTGTTAGATTTGGTTCTATTAGTCTCTGGTGACAGACTTAGATTTAGTTCTATTAGTCTCTGGTGACAGACTGTTAGATTTGGTTCTATTAGTCTCTGGTGACAGACTGTTAGATTTGGTTCTATTAGTCTCTGGTGACAGACTGTTAGATTTGGTTCTATTAGTCTCTGGTGACAGACTGTTAGATTTGGTTCTATTAGTCTCTGGTGACAGACTGTTAGATTTGGTTCTATTAGTCTCTGGTGACAGACTGTTAGATTTGGTTCTATTAGTCTCTGGTGACAGACTTAGATTTAGTTCTATTAGTCTCTGGTGACAGACTGTTAGATTTGGTTCTATTAGTCTCTGGTGACAGACTGTTAGATTTGGTTCTATTAGTCTCTGGTGACAGACTGTTAGATTTGGTTCTATTAGTCTCTGGTGACAGACTGTTAGATTTGGTTCTATTAGTCTCTGGTGACAGACTGTTAGATTTGGTTCTATTAGTCTCTGGTGACAGACTGTTAGATTTGGTTCTATTAGTCTCTGGTGACAGACTGTTAGATTTAGTTCTATTAGTCTCTGGTGACAGACTTAGATTTAGTTCTATTAGTCTCTGGTGACAGACTGTTAGATTTGGTTCTATTAGTCTCTGGTGACAGACTGTTAGATTTGGTTCTATTAGTCTCTGGTGACAGACTGTTAGATTTAGTTCTATTAGTTCTATTAGTCTCTGGTGACAGACTGTTAGATTTGGTTCTATTAGTCTCTGGTGACAGACTGTTAGATTTGGTTCTATTAGTCTCTGGTGACAGACTGTTAGATTTGGTTCTATTAGTCTCTGGTGACAGACTGTTAGATTTGGTTCTATTAGTCTCTGGTGACAGACTGTTAGATTTGGTTCTGGTGATTAGTCTCTGGTGACAGACTGTTAGATTTGGTTCTATTAGTCTCTGGTGACAGACTGTTAGATTTGGTTCTATTAGTCTCTGGTGACAGACTGTTAGATTAGTCTCTGGTGACAGACTTAGATTTAGTTCTATTAGTCTCTGGTGACAGACTGTTAGATTTGGTTCTATTAGTCTCTGGTGACAGACTGTTAGATTTGGTTCTATTAGTCTCTGGTGACAGACTGTTAGATTTGGTTCTATTAGTCTCTGGTGACAGACTGTTAGATTTGGTTCTATTAGTCTCTGGTGACAGACTGTTAGATTTGGTTCTATTAGTCTCTGGTGACAGACTGTTAGATTTGGTTCTATTAGTCTCTGGTGACAGACTGTTAGATTTGGTTCTATTAGTCTCTGGTGACAGACTGTTAGATTTGGTTCTATTAGTCTCTGGTGACAGACTTAGATTTAGTTCTATTAGTCTCTGGTGACAGACTGTTAGATTTGGTTCTATTAGTCTCTGGTGACAGACTGTTAGATTTGGTTCTATTAGTCTCTGGTGACAGACTTAGATTTAGTTCTATTAGTCTCTGGTGACAGACTGTTAGATTTGGTTCTATTAGTCTCTGGTGACAGACTGTTAGATTTGGTTCTATTAGTCTCTGGTGACAGACTGTTAGATTTGGTTCTATTAGTCTCTGGTGACAGACTGTTAGATTTGGTTCTATTAGTCTCTGGTGACAGACTTAGATTTAGTTCTATTAGTCTCTGGTGACAGACTGTTAGATTTGGTTCTATTAGTCTCTGGTGACAGACTGTTAGATTTAGTTCTATTAGTCTCTGGTGACAGACTGTTAGATTTGGTTCTATTAGTCTCTGGTGACAGACTGTTAGATTTGGTTCTATTAGTCTCTGGTGACAGACTGTTAGATTTGGTTCTATTAGTCTCTGGTGACAGACTGTTAGATTTGGTTCTATTAGTCTCTGGTGACAGACTGTTAGATTTAGTTCTATTAGTCTCTGGTGACAGACTGTTAGATTTGGTTCTATTAGTCTCTGGTGACAGACTGTTAGATTTGGTTCTATTAGTCTCTGGTGACAGACTGTTAGATTTGGTTCTATTAGTCTCTGGTGACAGACTGTTAGATTTGGTTCTATTAGTCTCTGGTGACAGACTGTTAGATTTGGTTCTATTAGTCTCTGGTGACAGACTTAGATTTAGTTCTATTAGTCTCTGGTGACAGACTGTTAGATTTGGTTCTATTAGTCTCTGGTGAAAGACTGTTAGATTTGGTTCTATTAGTCTCTGGTGACAGACTTAGATTTAGTTCTATTAGTCTCTGGTGACAGACTGTTAGATTTGGTTCTATTAGTCTCTGGTGACAGACTGTTAGATTTGGTTCTATTAGTCTCTGGTGACAGACTGTTAGATTTGGTTCTATTAGTCTCTGGTGACAGACTGTTAGATTTGGTTCTATTAGTCTCTGGTGACAGACTGTTAGATTTGGTTCTATTAGTCTCTGGTGACAGACTGTTAGATTTGTACTCCGTTCCGGGATTAGTCCAATAGCTATAGTTCTATGTTCAACACAGTTCCAGTAGCTGCAGGGATTTAGATCTGTCTCCTTCATACTGACTGGAGATGACACTGTTTCTATTTCTTGTTATCATTGATGGATGAATTACTATCTTCATTGGCTGATGGATTGATACGCTCAGCCCCGCCTCTGTCATGTAAAATAATGTATCATGTACCAATATATATCTGCTACTGCCTCAGGGGAGGGTTAGGGAAGGGCAGACATCAATGTGTTCATCTCATACCATCTATTGTTTTGAGAAATAGGGACAGTATCTGAAATGTAGCCTACTGCACCACTGTGTCTATACTGCAATGTTCATTTTTATATTAGTGTTGATGAAATGGATATAATATTTATGCTTTACAGTGTGAAGGTACTGTGCAGTCATTAGAAATCAGAGCAGTGGTATGTCATAATATCATATTATGTTTTGCTGTACACAATTCCAGAGAAGGAAAGTCACAAGTCTGACAGAATATGTCTTTGAGAGTCAGCAGCATTAAGTCAGTCGTCTCAGGAAACATAAAAGCAATGAACAGCTGAGGCCTCATTCCCACGCTCACACTGTCACATGGACTCTCTCTCTCTCCCATCCCATGTCATTAAAAGGACCAAGTAATACAGTGACTGTTCTTCCACGCTGCCTGATTAGATGTTTCTTACATATTTTGGGTGAGATCTCAATCCTTTCCCTTTTTTTAATCTTACAGTATTCTACATGACACTCAACAAGAACAAAAGAAAAACTAAGAATGTACACAGAAAAATTACTTACATAGCTAAATAATGACCATAATAATATACTACAGGCAGTGTGTGCGGTATAGCTGTACCAATCCCCCTGAGTAAAACAAAATCAGATCCCAAACAGGTGGAGACTGGCGTGGGTGGTCGGAAAACAGGAACATGTCACAAAGAAACACAAGCGCATAGCTTGTGCGGCCATCAGACGATGTGTGTGTGCAGAACTGGTCATCTAAATAGACCGTAATGGTAATACAGCCATTTCCTGCAGTCAAATGACCAAATCGTCATCTAGTGGCCTCATGGGTGGAATGTTGTTCAGATTTTTCATTTTTTCATATTTAATAAACATTATTTAAAAAACCCACTGAAAATCCGGTGATTTTATGTCAACAGTTTTTGTTATATTTCAGTCTTCTCTGATTCTCAAAACATTTAGAACGACTTCCTAATATTGAGATGAACCCACACCCATTTTTGCCCTCAGAACAGCCTCAATTCATTGGGGCATGGACTCTACATGGTGTCAAAAACGTTCCACATGGATGCTGGCCCATGTTGACTCCAATGCTTCCCACAGTTGTGTAAAGTTGGCTGGATGTCCTTTGGGTGGTGGATCATTTTTGATACACACGTGAAACTGTTGAGAGTGAAAAACCCAGCAGCTTTGCCATTCTTGACACAAACTGGTGCGCCTGGCACCTACTATACTACCATACCCTGTTCAAAGGCACTTCAATCTTTTGTCTTACCCATTAACCCTTTGAATGCCACACACACAATCCATGCCTCAATTGTCTCAAGGCTTAAAAATCCTTCTTTAACCTGTCTCCTCCCCTTCATCTACAACGACTGACGTAGATTTAACAAGTTGGCATCAATAGGGGATCATAGCTTTCACCTGCATGCACCTGGACAGTATATGTCATGGAATAAGCAGGTGTTCATAATGTTTTCTCTACTCAGTGTATATAAAATGCAACATTGCAATGCAAACACAAAATATGATATATTTCAACTCTATTTATCCGACATGTTACAGGTACATGTATATTAGTATTTTTAAGCCCTTATTAACCATGTGTATAAGGTGTATACTTTTGTTTCAAAGTTTTGTTTAAGACTACAAAGGAACACTCTGTGTGACCCTGATTTAGTCCACTGAAGTATTAATGTAGGGTGATGAATCTAATTGGTGCAATATCAGCTATTGCTATCAGCTGATGCAAACACTCTGGTTTCCTGTCAGAACTGGCTTCGCTTGATAAGAAGCAGAGCAAAAGCCCCTCTTCACTTTACTGAAATAGGGCGTATTCTATCCTTAGAGAGAACGTTCTCGATCAACAGTTCCCATCCGATGCTCTATGTTTTATGGTTCTAAAAGGAGTTGTGTGGGGTTAGGCCTGCTGCTCTGCCCCCACCATGGTGTGATATTTGACAGGACTGTTAGAGGCTGCTGCTGTCATTACTTTTAATAACTGGAATTATATTACAGAGAATCGTGTTAGTCAGGGCAATATTGTCTCATATGAAATTAACAAATGCATTGCCATGGCAATTTATATTGTACAACTGATCACTATTGCAAATAATGTAGCTAATTGGGTTATTAGCATTTTCTATTGTATTCCAGTTGGTTTGTGCAGCATGTACGATCATGTGGTCTTTCAAGACTGTGGTTTTAACTATATGGCGGATTAATAGGTAATCCGTATAACATACTTTAAATCATTCATTTGATTCAATATTAATCTCTTGTTGGTTTATGTGTTTGGTGGCCATGAATAGAATTGAATAACATAAAATAGCATCAGCACATGTTTAGATAGCTAAATGTCTTGGCTGATAAGAGAGCTCAGCAGATGTTACTCAGTGTAAATGTCTGGTGCTGAAACACACAATCCCCCTCAGGTATTTTCAGTGTGTGTAGGTGTGTAGGTGTGTGTGTGTATGCGTGTGTGTGTGCGTGTGTGCATGCGTGTGTGTGTGTGTGTGCGTGTGTGTGTGTGTGTGTGTGTGTGTGTGTGTGTGTGTGTGTGCGTGTGTGTGTGTGTGTGCGTGTGCGTGTGCGTGTGCGTGTGCGTGTGTGTGTGTGTGTGTGTGTGTGTGTGCAGACAGGAAGAGCTAGGACACAGCTCTGCAGCTTGCTGGCTTCACCAGGGACTGTGGGAGAAAGAGTCTGACATGTCACTGTCAGTACAGCTCAAACTCAATATGCTAAATAGCTGTATTCCAATGGGCGCAGGTCATGTGTATATTTTTTTGTTATTCTTGTTATAAAAATAAAACACTTGGCGTGATTATAGAAAAGAATATATATGATAAAGCACATTCATCTTAGAACACTGTTGGGTTTTTGGGAACATATATGATTTGATAAAAAATGGAAGTGCATTGCTACTCCAGACAATTTTCACCTATATTCCATACCAACAAATCTCTTTTTTAAAATCTGAGTGCAAATCTAGCTTCCTGAATAGTACAGCATTGTTCATACTTAACAGAGCCTGGGCTCTTCCTCCAACAAGATCTCACAGTGTGAAACTGTTTGACTTCAGAATTCAAAGGTATTTTTGGGGGGGGAGGGGGGTAAACATCACATTTCGACAGTTATGTTTAGGCATTAATTCCAAAATAGTAAAGTTAAAGGTTAAGGTTTAGGATAGGGTTAAAAAAATAAAAAATAAAAACGAGTGCCTAGCACTGGGATTGAACATACAGCCGTTGGAGCTGGCAGGGTTAAGCCCTTCCTCCATCTCCATCCACAACACCCTAGAAAGCCATAAGCCTTCTTGATGGTAATAGCGCTCACCATTGGTTCTAGTGGATGGTTTTGAAGGCATCTTCCGACGTTCTGTGAACCTGGGCAAACATTGAATATGGCCTTGGATCTGGAGAGACCTGGCTGCTCCCTCCCCTCCCCTAGCTGTGTACGCCCACTAAAGCAACAGGAACAGTGGTACTATTGACTGAGGGCTGTGATTCCGGCTGTGTTCCAAATGGCAAACTGTTCCCCATAGGGCTCTGGTTAAAAGTCGTGCCCTATAAAGGAAATAGCGTGCCATTTGGCACACAGCCCTGTGCTGTGCTGCCTGGGCCTGAAGGGCACTTTTCAGCCTGGCCAGACACACATGGGCCTTACTGCTTGGCTGCGCACCATGGGTCACCGGCTTACATTAGGAGCGCCCAGCCAAACCCAGCCATGCGCAGCCCTCCAACATACAAACAACATCTTGGCCTACCTACCTGAAATAACATAAACAATGTGAGGGCAGTGTGCATTCTCAATGCACCACAACTCAAGTGTAAATATCCACTGAAATAGGCATGGTTATAGGCTACTCTAATCAAATGTTACATTGTATCAAACTAAATATGAATAGCCTATTATTGTAATAATGTTGTTATGCAATTTTTGCCTAATGTATTTCAGTGTGATCATTCTACTTTAGTAAGTGGATTCTTCTTCTCTGGCATACATTTTTAAATAAGTACCTTATCTATCTACACTGAACAAAAATATAAACACAACATGTAAAGTGTTGTTCCTATGTTTCATGAGCTGAAATAAAAGATCCCAGGAATGTTCCATAGCGCAAAAGCTTATTTCTCTACGGACATTGAACAGAAATGCACAGAGATACTGTGAAGAGATCCTGAGGCCCATTGTCGTGCCATTCATCTGCCTCCATCACCTCATGTTTCAGCATGATAGTGCACGGCCCCATGTCATAAGGATCTGTACACAATTCCTGGAAGCTGAAAATGTTCAAGTTCTTCAAGAGCCTGCATACTCACCAGACATGTCACTCATTGAGCATGTTTGGGATACTCTGGATCGACGTGTACGACAGCGTGTTTCAGTTCCCGCCAATATCAAGCAACTTCTCACAGCCATTGAAGAGGAGTGGGACAACATTCCACAGGCCACAATCAACAGCTTGATCAACTCTATGTGAAGGAGATGTGTCGCGCTGCATGAGGCAAATGGTGGTCACACCAGATACTGACTGGTTTTCTGATCCACACCCTTAACTTTTTTAAAGGTATCTGTGACCAACAGATGCATATCTGTATTCCCAGTCATGTGAAATCCATAGATTAGGGCCTCATGAATTTATTTCAATTTACTGATTGATGAACTCTAACTGATTGATGAACTCTAACTCAGTAAAATATTTTTAATTGTTGCATGTTGCATTTATATTTGTGTTCAGTAGGATACTTTTCCTTAAATGAAGGAGATGGTCGATTGTTTTGATTAGTGTAGGCTACTGCAGTGGAATAAGTCTGCTTCTTGGCAACAGGCAGAGGATTAAATGGACTGGTGTGGAGAGGAAGTGTTGATGCTTGTGTGGTCAGAGGGGAAAACTACCGCAGACCTCTTGTGTCAACCCACTATTATTTATTTGTAGTTCAGGTTCTATCCATCACAGGGTTGCCACTCTGAACTGTCACAGTGCTTACAGCTGGCCACATCTCCAAGCTTTGCTCCTTCACACAGCGCTATGATTGACGTTTCACGAGAGGCACCTCAAGGTGGGGCTAAATGGTCTCTATTCCCAATCATGTCGCGTAGGCGGAGTCTGACTTGTATACTCTCGCTATGTGCTGCCTTCCAGTGACTGCCGTTCCGTACTGTATGCAACAAAAGCAAGCGGATGGAATAAATCGAAATAGCCTTGAAATTCAGGTTTCCATAACTCACCTTAGATACGGTGCTGTCTCTCGGAGAAAACGGGATTGTGTTTCGGGAAGACTCAGGCTCTGACACATGAAAGGAAGAAGCGTCCAGATTCATAGTTGTAGTTGAAGTCTGCTTATCTTTTACACGCAGTCTGATCTGCACAAGGCAGCATTTCAGATCAGATTTCAGATTCACTTCAGACCAGCTGGAAGAGCAGAGAGAGAGCGAGAAAGAGGGCTTCCCCTCTGACTCTGTGTCTTGGAGAACTCCGGAGCGCGAGAGTGCGAACCAGAACGTGGAACCCCCGAACCCGGGTGGGAAGGAATTTGGTCAAGGATTCTCTTTTGCGAGATTGACGCGAAGGTGAGAGTTTATAAATAGATCGGAAGAAATGGACGAGCAGCCGCGGTTGATGCACTCTCATGCGGGAGTAGGGATGGCAGGGCACCCCGGCCTGTCGCAACACATGGAAGGCACGGGAGGAACGGAAGGCGATGGGAGAAAACAGGACATTGGAGACATTTTACAGCAAATAATGACCATCACAGATCAGAGTCTGGACGAAGCTCAAGCCAGGTAAGGGGCCAGCTGTGCGCAGTAGCCTACCTTGTCAACATGGACACGGAATGTGTGGCAAACTACTGTATGCATTCAATTACGATCGATAATAAGACATTTGAAGTCAGTCAGATTTCTAGTGAAAAATATTATATTGATGAAATGGAGAAGAATTACGCATTCGAGCCCATCAGCCCATAATTATAAACGGGCGAGCGCGCATTTGGAGAAATAATAACACCCACAGTGCAGCAGTCTACATTTAAACTTTGAAGTTATCATATTATTAGTACAGTGGACGTATAAATTGTTCCTGAATTTCCCAAAATGGTATAATATTGCAGCAGTATAACATATAACGTAGATTCAAAGTGTTTTCACACTTCTGACAAATCCACAACGACGTACAAATCTGACATCTCAAGTTTATAGATGCGATTTGTCATAACAATAACCAGCATCACATTGATTGACAACATCATAATTTCGATTAACTTTTGTGCAAGCACAGCTCTCTCTCTCAGCTCTCTCTCTCTCTCTCGCTCTCTCTGTCACTCCAGTCAAAATTCAACAAATGATAAGGCATAGCCTAAATTTAATAGAAATCTAGAATACGCTATTTATTTTTTTTCTATGTTTTATTTCACCTTTATTTAACCAGGTAGGCGAGTTGAGAAAAAGTTCTCATTTGCAACTGCGACCTGGCCAAGATAAAGCGAAGCAGTTCGACACATACAACGACACAGAGTTACACATGGAAAGAACAAAACATACAGTCAATAATACAGTATTATAGGCTATAATTTGTTATTTACATGGGATATACAATGGGCCATTCATAGTAATTGAAGATAAATCATTTACATTCAGTTATTAGATATTCAGTTGACTCAGAAGCTAAAGCGAAGTGCTTTGAGGCGCGGTGCGTGTCTTCACGGTGGAGGGCGAGCAGCTGAGAGGAATCTTTCAAAATACAATGAAACTCGTTGGACAATCTTTTTCCACTGTCCTGTGTTGCACTGCGATGAACATGACTGTAATTTATACAAATTCATCAACAAACAAGACATTTAATAATTGTTGATAATATTAACCATTCTAAACAACAAAATACATCTTCAAAATTGCTTATAAATTATTGTTGGTATTGTTTCTCAATCAGTCCAGAACATAAAAATGTGTCGCATTACATTTTTAGATAGTAACAAGTATCTATATATTCCAGTTAACTTTCTTTACTTGCTTCTAAAAATAATAATAATATAAATATTAACATGACATTTTAAATATTACATATACTATCTTAAGCACGCATATACAAATACAGCAGGTTAGCAATAAAAGGTTGACGTGATCCGCAACATTTGCATCACATATTTGCCTGTCTACATAATTTGCGTCATAGGCTACATGCTTCAATAAAACCAGTCTAACTATGTTATATGGCCAACGCTTTTAGGATTGATGTGATTTGTTGAAGTTACTTTATTTTGTTTTATAGGAAACATGCCCTGAATTGCCACAGGATGAAGCCTGCTCTCTTCAACGTCTTGTGTGAAATCAAAGAGAAAACAGGTAGGACCAATGCGGTTTCTAAAGTTATCTACTGGGCTATTGAATGCACGTCAAATACAGACATACACAATTTGAACGGAAAACTATAGGCCTACTAACCACTTAGAAAAACTAAAAGTGCCTTCTTCTTCGGCTACAGAAGCCCACGTAAAGGGGACATTGTATGCGCTCTGTGTAGGACTCATTAATATTTCCAGAGAAAGCGCGCTTTGCCTTCAATTCACAGCCATTCACATAGATGAACTTGTTGCAGCCAGGGCAGGCATGTTTTTCAATGTGCTTTCAATTACATTCTTATCTGAGAAGAGAAATACAAATTGGCCTATTTTTCAGACCTGTGTTTTTACAATTTGCACATGTTTTGGGAGTGCAATCCATTTTGTGCTATTACACAGCCCTACAGTCAGTGCTACTTCATTGAAAATCTTTTCCAATTATAGTGTCAAACATCTAAAGGTTTGATGGTGTTGATGATGGAAAGTGTTGAAAGCTAAATGACCGTCTTCATCATAATGTTTCCCCCTTGTGTGCTAGCTGTCAAGTCTCTCTGCTGTGTGTCTCATTTCATTCACTTGTGTGTGTCTCTCCATTTGTCTGTGCTGTTGTGAGAGACCTTGTCGCCAGAATAATTTCACTAAGAGCAGATGTAGTGACATCAGACTTAGGGAGAGGCAGAACATGCCTCCTCTTTCCAGAATACAAACCCCTGTTCCCTTTGACATCTCTGAAATTGGCACAGATAGAATTCAGAGCTGCTCAGGAGCGATAGTGTGTATATATCTCCTCTGTTATTTTCCCCTTCTAAGATATGGCGTGAAATGAGGACTCCTTTAAATTTGTACTTGTGAGATATTGAGATGCTATCGCAGTCTGGGTTTGATGTGGAAGCGACTCCACTGTGTTTCACAGTCATTAGTGCATGAAATCAAATGGGATAGATAGAGGATAAAAGAGAAATCATTTTTATTATCTCTCCGCTCTCACTTGGTCCATACATCACGCTTCACTGCTGTGGAGCTGTGTGTGGAGGTGATGGGTTGTGTTGTATATTTTATTCCCTGTGTGTATGTAATTCTACTTTTACATGATGTTTTCATTTTCAATGAAGTTCAACCCCCCGCCACCCTCCACCTCCACTCCCCAACGACCCAGTCCTCCTACCCCATGTAGCGCACCCTCAATTGGGCCAGTGTCTAAGGGGAGCAGGGGGCCTTTTGAGGCCTGCTGGCTCTCTTTCCTTTCTCTGTTGTCTTGGTAGGGTTTTGGAGGGGGAGTGAGTGACACAGTTATGCATAGAGGTTTACTCCCTGGCGTTTTTCAGAGTTCATCCAAAGTTTGTCTCCACATGGAGTACAAAGTCACTTGGATCTGGTCCTGTCTGGGAGTGCTGTGCTTTCTCTCTCATCTCTCTCAGCTGTCTACGACCCGACCATCACAATAGCCCAGGTTTCTGTTTCTCCTGAAGGAAAGTGTCTCTGAGTCTGAACACCTCTTCTCAGAGGAGGTTTAGTTACACATACCTGCAGTGTTTGAAGGAAATTAAGTTTATTATATCAATTGAATATAGATGTATGATATACTACTGTATATATAGCACATGGTTCTGAACATCTCTACCCTTTCATGTACTGTATGAGACATTGTTTCATCCGCCCTCTAGTGTTGCTGTATAAGGTGTTAGAATTAACTTGTCAGAAGTAGTTTTGAAAATATTTTTGAAAAGGGTCCGCTGCTGAAGCCTAGAGCACATCTCTGTTAAGTAAACCTCGACTGGGTCCTCTCGTCTGGGTGCCAAAGTATTAAAAACCCTATGATTCTCTCAGTAAAAAAACACACCTGTTTTTGAAACATTATTACAACTCTGCCTGCCACAGTACAGACTACAGACTAGCCCCAGTGAAGCTGTGTTGAGTTGAGCACGGTTTCTGTTAGGTCTTAAAGTAAATAAAGCTCAGAGCAGAACTCACTGACTGCACATACCTCTGCTGCTGCTACTGCTCTGGAATCTGTCTTGTTTTTCACCATTAAATATGTCTGAATGCACCAGAGACATTAAGGCTATTTCTAGAGTGTTTTGTTTTACACCACATGATATTCACTGAGGATAACTGTGTTGTTAATGGCTTATTGTAACATATATGTTTTTCTTTCTGACAAGACTATCATTTGCCATTTTTATTTATTTGTAGAATTTTGTCATAGCAACATTTGAGAGCTGTGAATTGATATAATAACTGCATATATTACATTCAAATATATATATATTTTATTAGTAGTATTATTTTTATTGAATTAAGTAGCTTTTATTTCAAAACCTTAATTTACAGTTTTTTGTTTTTATAAATATATATATATTTCTTTTTGAATTTGGTTTTAGTAAACAGGATTATCTCTCCCCTCCATCTCCACTACGCACTTTACGTCTCTGACTGTCCCCAGTACTAGAAAAACTGACATCACCTGCGGGCGTCAGGAAAGAATATAATGCCATACTCAGGCAGGCAGGACAGGTAGCCAGCGTTGAGTAACTCCTGAACTCCTGACCCACTCTGTGTGTTTGTACTGGGATACTGTGGTGTGGTGAGCGATCGGTGCCCAGCAGAATGACTACTCACTATAAACAAGCACACTGCTGTGTACTGCTCGCACCCCGGAGGAAAGGAGAAGGAACACTTTATTTCCACCCAGGGTAGGCATCTTTCTTTTCTTTTCTTCTTTCAGACACTGGTCTCTTTTTTCCATCCTTGACTGCTTAGTTTCATCCCGATCATATTTTGGTTTTCTTTCTCGACTTAAAGGAATGTTACTTTTCACTCAGAGGCGGTGTGTGTGTGTGTGTGTGTGTGTGTGTGTGTGTGTGTGTGTGTGTGTATACAATACTTGATAAAAAGAGATTTACAGTTAGATTTTGACACACACTCCTAAGGTTACTGTTGGATTAGTGGATTAGTGTTCACTGTGAGAAGAATAAGAAAGAGAAGTTGTTAAAGTGTTAAAGGTCTTGTCTGTGACAGTAGGCTACAAAGTATCCACCCTGAGCCACGTTATAAGAGGTATTGGCACAGGGTGCTTTCCAAAAATACATCCAAATAATTTGACTCCAATGCTACTGCGCCATGAAACCTTAACCTTCTGCAAACTCAATGCATTATAGAATATACGAATGTGACACAACTCAATCTTACATCATGTTTATAAAAATATTTCTAACTTTATTAATCATGAGATGAATGTGGCAAAATGGGAGATAAGTGTAATTAAACCCTAACCATGTCTTCAACACAACATTATAAAACTAAATGTAAAGGATTGTAAAAAAATATATGTTTTAATCATGCTTTTAAAAACATTTCCACAGGTGGTTTTTGGAACTGGTCTAAAGGACCTTGCTTCTCCTTTTGATGAGAAAACTGTTGACATCATCCAAAATGGTGCTTAAGAAAATTAGCTAAAATGAATTGACTTCTATAAACACCTCGTCAACGTCATAAATCTCCAACAGTGTCAAACATAACCTCTCTGCGACACGGAGACACTTGCTCAGTAAATGTAGTTGTGTCCCAAATGACACCCTATTCCCTATATAGTGCGTTACTTTTGACCAGAGGCCTATGTGCCCTGATCAAAAGTAGTGCACTATATAGGGAATAGGGTGCTATTTGGAACACATTCCTGCTGCTCTGACTAGCTGTTTTTTCTTCTTCTCTCAACCTCAACAAAAGGCCAGTTTTCTGGTGGCCTTGTTTGAATAGTGTACGGTTTCACGCCTGGGGGATGCTCCATTTATAAAAATGACTAGCGGAGTGATGTCATGTTATTTTTTGAATGGTGAAATGTAGTTTTTCTCAGAGGGCAGCGGAGTAATATTTAACACGGGTGAAATTAGCCAGAGATCTGATTACAGAGGATATGTCTCAAACGACAACCTATTCCCTATATAGTGCATTACTTTTGACCAGAACCATATGGCCTCTGGTCAAAAGTATTGCACTGCACAGGGAATAGGGTGCCATTTGGGACGTAGTCAGAGAAGTGTATTGGGATGCAGTCAGAGAGATACAGTACACTACACTACATTGAGTTGTCAGTCCATTCAGATGGCTTGAATCTGCATATTTTGACTCTAGAAAGTGCCTCCATTCCCCAGAGTCCAGTCAGAATCCTACAAACCACAGCACACCATCGTAATATAAACAATTTATGTTAGCCGTCATTATCCGCAGAAGCAAACCCGTTTTTAGCTTTGAACCCCAATGTGGTATAGAAACCCATAGGGATTTACAGTTTGACTGTATATACAGTATATATATCCTTTTTTTAGATTAGCAGATGAGTGTATTTTGAGAGTGCATTGCCAATGCCAAACTGCTGGTAGTCAAAAGGCTAATATTGACATATCAGTTCGCTCTCTATCTAAATCCCTCTGGTGTCACTTTAGTAGTATGCTTTTTGTAAGTAGCAGGGAACATTTACTATACAGTGCACTATGGTCCCTATGGGCCCTGGTCAAAATAGTGCACTATCAAGGGAATAGGGTGCCATTTGGGACACAAGCATAGGCTTGGCTGGGGCCTGTTCAGAGCTAATGTAAACTATTCATTTTATTTATCCTTTATTTAACTAGGCAAGTCAGTTAAGAACAAATTATTTTTTACAATGACGGCCTACCCTGGCTAAACCCAGACGATGCTGGGGCAATTGTGTGCCACTCTATGGGACACCCAATCACCAGGTACTGCAGTGACACCTCTTGCACTGGGATGCAGTGTCTTAGGCCACTGCGCCACTCGGGAGCTGAGCGTAAACAGCTTATTTCCATTCAATCAAAACAGGAGGACGTCTACTCAGATATAGAATGTTGTGTTGCAGTGATATGCATCCCCCTCCTGTCCTTGTCTGTTAGTGCACTGACTGGGAGTGTTGATGTTAATATATGCAACAGCTTTTGTCTTTTATCCAGCCTGCTCCTCAATGCTGACACAGCAGTATTCAGAGGGAAAATGTGTGTGTGTGTGTGTGTGTGTGTGTGTGTGTGTGTGTGTGTGTGTGTGTGTGTGTGTGTGTGTGTGTGTGTGTGTGTGTGTGTGTGTGTGTGTGTGTGTGTGTGTGTGTGTGTGTGTGTGTGTGTGTGTCTCTGTGTGTGTATGTATGTGTGTCTGTCTGTGTCTGTGTGTGTGCGTGTGCGTGTGCGTGTGCATATGTGTGTCTCTGTGTGTGTATGTATGTGTGTCTGTCTGTGTCTGTGTGTGTGCGTGTGCGTGTGCGTGTGCATATGTGTGTCTCTGTGTGTGTATGTATGTGTGTCTGTCTGTCTGTGTGTGTGTGTTCTCCACAGCTGTTTCCCTCGTATCTCTCTGTTTAATCATCCAAATATCTCTCTGTTTAATCATCCCCCCATACCCTTGCAGCCACTGCTGAAAAAATGAAAAAAATCCTGATGGTGGTGACCGTGAAATTGATCTAGAGGTTTCACGTTGAGGTGTTGTTTCTCCTCCTCAATGTTTTCCTGTGATGTTATCCCAGTGATGATGACAGGGAGCAAGCGTCTATGTTGCGTGTGAAAGCGAGTAAGACTGAAAGACAGCGAGGACTGAGAAATAAGAAACACAAGAGGAAAGACCCATGTAAGTCAAATTCCTCTTTCATAGGCTGGTGAGCTAGCTACTAAAATTACTGTCATTTTTCCTGTTACGGCATCAGGGAAATGTTAAATGCTATTCATTAAAAATGAAGATTATGCGCTTGTGGTCTCCAAAATAAAGCATATCCCAGTCATTGGGGTGAATGAAATGTATAAAATGAATAACTGGTTGGATTTAGTCCTCATGCCTCACCAGACAGAATTAACAGACCACAGCATCCACTGCTGTAAGATGGGATATGGTGGTGTACATCTGGCTTTTTTTACTCCTTTTTTTCAATAATGATCTCTGTAAAGATGTGGTCTGCCTTGGCTCTTTTTTGTGTGCTGCTAGCTTCTAATATTTATTCAAATCCCCAAATTTGTTATGTACATTAAATTGAACATGCAACGGCACTTTCAAATGTGGTTGCCATACCAACCCCCCAGGAGTTCATTTTCCTTAATGCAGGGCTCTGAATCTCATTTCCTACACACTCCCCTGCTGCTAAGAGCTGCTCCGAGCAGGCGCTACCTCCAGGCTACCACTGTACCGCTGATAGAGCACCGCTCCACCGACACAGCCTTCAAACGCTAGAGCTTTTATCAAGAGAGATGGAGAGAGGGAGGGAAAGAGGGAGAGCGGGAACGAGAGGGGGAGAAAAAGAAAACAGAGAGAGAGAAAGAGAGCAGGAGAGAGGGAAAAGAGAGCGCGGGAGAGAGGTAGACAGAGAGGGAGAGGCCTCCGCACAGTGGAAATGACACAAATTAATATACACTACTTAAACCAGACTAAGATTAATGGTTGCCTTTCAGCTTAGTCCCACTGTCAGTTGCCGGGTGCTCGTTGGATAAAATCAACACTAATCAACATTTATTCCCCTTTTGCCCTGGGCCCTCAGGATTCTGGCGGGCGGCAGGACTGTGTTACCCCCCTCCTCCTCCCCCTCTCTCTTCCCCTCGCCTCCCCCGCCTGTCTCGCTACGCTTTTCACCTCCCATCCAGCTCCTCCATACATCACCCTGCTCCCTCCTCCCTCCCTGCCTCTTTCCGGCCTGGATCCTCACAGGGGAGAGCCCACTCCCATCAGGACACATTACAGTCATGATAGATTTTCTCTTTTCATTTGCATCTGATATTTAACACTACAGCAGTTGCTCTGGCACTTTACAGTACAGGAGCTGCATGTGGTCTGCGTATGGTGTGTACGGTGTGTATATTTTTATGTGTGTGGGCATTATCTGTTCTCAATCTGCTATTGCATTATCACTAACAAGATATGTGTTGTGTGAATGCATTATGTACATATGTGAGTGGGTTTTCCTGAAAACAGAATTATGTATGTGTGTGGCACATTACTAGGAGACTGAGCTCTTTCTCTCCCAATAGGCTTGTATTTCCTTCAGGGGGAAAGACATTGCAATTAACATTGTATATTTTTGTCCTCATTTCAAAGAAACATTATATATTATACATTTCTGTGAAGTTCATCAGATTATGATGCTAACTTTTATTGTAGTGTTGACACTATTGTGTTGTACTACATATTGTACATGTATGTAGACCTAGACCAAAGATCTGACCGTGTTTGACTAAACTGGAATTATTGAAAGATTATTGATTATTTTAGCATTCATTAGGTTAACCACAACCAGACTGCCTCTCACATCACCTGTAGAATGAATGATTGTACAGATAATATTGTTTTCACGTCCTGACCTTTAGTTCTTTTTTTATGTCTCTATTTTGTTTTTGTCAGGGCGTAAGTTGGGGTGGGCATTCTATGTTTTTCATTCTATGTTTTGTTCTGTGTGTTGTATTTCTATGTGTTTGGCCTGGTATGGTTCCCAATCAGAGGCAGTGGTCTATCGTTGTCTCTGATTGAGAACCATACTTAGGTAGCCTGTTCCCACCTGTGTTTGTGGGTAGTTGTTTTCTGTTTTTGTATTCTGTACCAGACAGAACTGTTTCGGTTTCGTTCATTCTCTTTTGTTGTTTTTTCATTCAGTGTTCAATTCATAAATAAAGATGAACACGTACCACGCTGCACCTTGGTCCTCACCTTCTTCAACCCACGACAGCCGTTACAATTGTTACTGTTTCATCTGTGTTAATGTGGAGCAAAGATGAAGAGATTCCGCCTAAATCTCCTCCTTGGAAGAACCCACCCGTCTAACTTTATGCAAATCTCATAATTATACAGTCTAATATATGGCGGTAATCAGGTTCTGTTGCTCATTATATCTTCCTCGACTCCCACTGTGTCACTGGGAAGCATTCTCACAAGGAACATTTTATCTCTACATTTCAGTCTGTAAATATGCTGGAGGAACATTTGAGTCTCAAAATATGCCGGAGGGTATTTTCAGTCTCTAAATATGCTGGGGGATCATTTCAGTCTCTAAATATGCTGGAGGATCATTTGAGTTTCTAAGGATGCTGGGGGGTAAATATGCTGGAGGAACATTTGAGTTTCTAAATATGCTGGAGGAACATTTGAGTTTCTAAAGATGCTGGAGGGTAAATATGCTGGAGGGTTATTTGAGTCTCTAAATATGCTGGAGGAACATTTGAGTTTCTAAATATGCTGGAGGGTAAATATGCTGGAGGAACATTTGAGTTTCTAAATATGCTGGAGGGTAATTTGAGTTTCTAAATATGCTGGAGGAACATTTGAGTTTCTAAATATGCTGGAGGATGATTTCAGTCTCTAAATATGCTGGAGGAACATCTCTGTCTCTAAATATGCTGGGGGGTCATTTGAGTCTCTAAATATGCTGGAGGGTCATTTGAGTCTCTAAATATGCTGGAGGATCAATTCAGTCTACAAATATCCTGGAGGGTATTTGAGTCTCTAAATATGCTGGAGGAACTTTTGAGTTTCTAAATACGCTGGAGGAGAATTTTAGTCTCTGAATACGCTTGAGGAACATTTGAGTCTCTAATTAGGCTGGAGCAGAATTGTAGTCTCATGCTGGAGGAACATTTTTTATCTCTAAATATGCTGGAGGAACATTTTTGTCTCTAAATATTCTGGAGGAACATTTGAGTCTCTAAAAATGCTGGAGGAACATTTGAGTCTCTAAATATGCTGGAGGAACATTTTTGTCTCTAAATATGCTGCATTTGCTATAAAACAGAAAGGAATCCTAATGAATTAAGGCTGATAGTACACCTGAATGTCATTTTATTTTCTTACACATTCTTTGACAATAAAATATGTTTCTCTAAGAAAATGACAGTGAACAAATATATAAATGCAACATGCAACATGTCATGAGAAAGAAAATGGATTTCACATTACTGGGAATACAGATATGCATACTGTTTGTTGGTCACAGATACAGTACTTAATAAAAAGGTAGGGGCATGGATCCGAAAACCAGTCCGTTTCTGGTGTGACCACCATGTGCCTCATGCAGCGAGTTCGCATGGAGTTGATCAGGCTCTCTGTGGAATATTGTCCCCACTCCCATTCAATGGCTGTGTGAAGTTTCTGGATATTGGTGAAAACTGGAACATGCTGTCGTACACATTGATGCAGAGTATCCCAAACGTGCTCAATGGGTGACATGCCTGGTGAGTATGCAGGCCATAGAAGAACTGGGACATTTTCAGCTTGCAGGAATTGTGTACAGATCCTCACGTCATGGGGCTGTGCATTATCATGCTGAAACATGAGGTGATTTTATTTATTTATTTTATTTCACCTTTATTTAACCAGGTAGGCTAGTTGAGAACAAGTTCTCATTTGCAACTGCGACCTGGCCAAGATAAAGCGTAGCAATTCAACACATACAACAACACAGAGGTACACATGGAATAAACAAAACATACAGTCAATGATACAGTAAAACAAAAGAAAACAAAAAGTATATATACAGTGAGTGCAAATGAGGTAAGTTAAGGAAATAAATAGGCCATAGTGGCGAAGTAATTACAATATAGAAATTAGACACTGGAATGGTAGATCGGCAGAAGATGAATGTGCAGGTAGAGATACTGGGGTGCAAAGGAGCAAAATAAATAAATAAATACCAGTATGGGGATGAGGTAGGTAGATAGATGGGCTGTTTACAGATGGGCTATGTACAGGTGCAGTGATCTGTAAGCTGCTCTGACAGCTGGTGCTCAAAGCTAGTGAGGGAGATGTCTCCAGCTTCAGAGATTTTTGCAATTTGTTCCAGTCATGGGCAGCAGAGAACTGGAAGGAAAGATGACCAAAGGAAGAATTGGCTTTGGGGGTGACCAGCGAGATATACCTGCTGGAGCGCGTGCTACGAGTGGGTGCTGCTATGGTGACCAGTGAGCTGAGATATGGCGGGGCTTTACCTAGCAGAGACTTGTAGATGGCTTGGAGCCAGTGGGTTTGGCGACGAGTATGAAGCAAGGGCCAACCAACGAGAGCGTACAGGTCGCAATGGTGGGTAGTGTGACAAAAGGATTTGGTGACAAAACGGATGGCACTGTGATAGACTGCATCCAGTTTGTTGAGTAGAGTGTTGGAGGCTATTATATAGATGACATCACCGAAGTTGAGGATCGGTAGGATGGTCAGTTTTACGAGGGTATGTTTGGCAGAATGAATGAAGGATGCTTTGTTGCGAAATAGGAAGCCGATTCTAGATTTAATTTTGTATTGGAGATGCTTAATGTGAGTCTGGAAGGAGAGTTTACAGTCTAACCAGACACCCAGGTATTTGTAGTTGTCCACGTATTCTAAGTCAGAGCCGTCCAGAGTAGTGATGCTGGACGGGCGAGCAGGTGCGGGCAGTGATCGATTGAATAGCATGCATTTAGTTTTACTTGCGTTTAAGAGCAGTTGGAGGCCACAGAAGGAGAGTTGTATGGCATTGAAGCTCGTCTGGAGGTTAGTTATCACAGTGTCCAAGTAGGGGCCAGAAGTATACAGAATAGTGCCATCTGCGTAGAGGTGGATCAGAGAATCACCAGCAGCAAGAGCGACATCATTGATGTATACAGAAAAGAGAGTCGGCCCGAGAATTGAACCCTGTGGCACACCCATAGAGACTGTCAGAGGTCCGGACAACAGGCCCTCCGACTTGACACACTGAACTCTATCAGAGAAGTAGTTGGTAAACCAGGCGAGGCAATCATTTGAGAAACCAAGGCTGTTGAGTCTGCCAATAAGAATGTGGTGATTGACAGAGTCGAAAGCCTTAGCCAGGTCGATGAATGCGGCTGCACAGTAATGTCTCTTAGCGATGGCGGTTATGATGTCGTTTAGAACCTTGAGCGTGGCTGAGGTGCACCCATGACCAGCTCTGAAACCAGATTGCATAGCGGAGAAGGTATGGTGGGATTCGAAATGGTCAGTAATATGTTTGTTAACTTGGCTTTCAAAGACCTTAGAAAGACAGGGTAGGATAGATTTAGGTCTGTAGCAGTTTGGGTCTAGAGTATCACCCCCTTTGAAGAGGGGGATGACCGCGGCAGCTTTCCAATCTTTGGGAATCTCAGAGAGTTTGAACAGGCTGGTAATAGGGGTTGCAACAATTTCTGCAGATAATTTTAGAAAGAGAGGGTCCAGATTGTCTAGTCCTGCTGATTTGTAGGGGTCCAGATTTTGCAGCTCTTTCAGAACATCAGCTATCTGGATTTGGGTAAAGGAGAAATGGTGGGGGCTTTGGCGGGTTGCTGTGGAGGGTGCCGGGCAGTTGAGCGGGATAGTTGTAGCCATGTGGAAAGCATGGCCAGCCGTAGAGAAATGCTTATTGAAATTCTCAATTATAGTGGATTTATCGGTGGTGACAGTGTTTCCTAGCCTCAGAGCAGTGGGCAGCTGAGAGGAGGTGCTCTTATTCTCCATGGACTTTACAGTGTCCCAGAACTCTTTTGAGTTAGTAGTACAGGATGGCAGGCAGATAATGGGCCACGATATCTCTGTTCAAATTGCCATCCATAAAATTAAATTGTGTTTGTTGTCTGTATCTTATGCCTGCCCAAATCATAACCCCAACCCACCATGGGGCACTCTGTTAACAACTTTGACATCAGCAAACCGCTCACCCACCCTACACCATACACACTGTCTGTCATCTGCCCGGTACAGCTGAAACCAGGATTCATCCGTGAAAAGCACACTTCTCCAGCATGCCAGTGGCCACCGAAGTTGAGAATTTCCCCACTGAATTCTGTTACAACGACGAGCTGCAGTCAGGTCAAGACCCTGGTGAGGACAGATGGACAGACACGCAGATGCTTCCCTGAGACGGTTTCTGACAGGTGGTGCGTAGATTCTTCACTAGTGGAAACCCACAGTTTCATCAGTTATCCGGGTGGCTGATCTCAGATGGTCCCGCAGGTGAAGAAGCCGGATCTGGAGGTCCTGGGCTGGGATGGTTACACATGGTCTGCGGTTGTGAGGCCGGTTGGACCTCCTGCCAAATGCTCTAAAACAACGTTGTAGGTGGCTTATAGTAAAGAAATTAACATTTAATTCTCTGGCAACAGCTCTGGTGGACATCCCCGCAGTCAGTATGCCAATTGTAAGCTCCCATTTTAGAGATGCATTTTATTGTCCCCAGCACAAGGTGCACCTGTATAATGATCATGCTGTTTAATCAGCTTCTTGATATGCCACACCTGTCAGGCGGATGGATTATCTTTGCAAAGGAGAAATGCTCACTAACAGGGATGTAAACTAATTTGAGTAAAATACGCTTTTTGTGCGTATGGATATCAGCTCATGAAACATGGGCCAAAACTTTACATGCTGCGTTTATATTTTTGTTCAGTGTACATTTTTGTATATGAGCCTCTGTTTAGGATTGTTTCCATGTTTCCGGTAGTGTGCTGCTGGTATCTATCATTTCTATAGTCCATCAACACTGCACCATACACACTCTCAGCTGTAGTGATATGATTGAATACAACCATACTCATTGTTGTGCCACCAGTTGGGATACTTGAAGCGACACCAACCAAACGCTTCTCTATGGATATGTCCCAAATGGTACCCTATTCGATATATAGTGCACTACTTTTGATGATAGCCCTGGTCAAAAGTAGTGTACTATATAGAGAATAGGGTTCCATCTGGGACGGACACTATCTCAGGTGCCAATCTGGGCACCCAGAATAGATCAGCAGGCTTCATGGCATGGCCTCCTAGCAGGCAAGACGTTTATGTGTGTTTTGTGTGTGTAGAAAAGTAGAAGGAGCATGTTGATCCTCCGCTGCAGAAACGCCGCGCCATGGTGGTTTTGGATGGCTTCCCTGTGCACAGACCACAGACACAAGTGACATTGCGGGTAACTTTTAGAACTGGAAGAGGGGGAGGAGGATGGGGGGTGGGGCTCAGTGGAGGACTGGATAATATGGTAAAGGAGGTTTCTGAAAAGTGTGTTTGAGGATATGTAGCTCATGTAATCATAATGTGATAATAATGTAATAATAATATTATAATAATGTAATAATAAAGCTCACTGACCAGGGGAGGCATTTTGGGCATTTTAGGCTGACCAATTTTATTTTTAATAAGTATGCATGTCATGCAAGTGTATACCAACATACAGAATTGTACTACATTTCTGATTGTGGATTGTATCCTTAAGATTTTGACTGTGAACTTGTAGCCTTATATAAGCCTCAGAGGCCTTTTAAGAGACTCTTACATGAGCTATGTATACTGTACATTATAACCTCTGCTATGTTTACTGTAGCTTTATAGATTTCTCCCAGTGCTGAGGAGTAATATTTGCTTGTTTAACAGGCATTGAATGTTATGTCAGAGGCCCAATACATTTAATGACAAAACCTCAAATTCATTTCTGCAATGTGGAATTTTACATTTTTACTCAGGGCTGTGATTAGGCTTGGTGTAAGCTCTGCTTTGTCTAGAAAGCTGTTGTCTTATTGCATTTTGCTGAACATGAGATTTTAGGAAATCAAATCAAATCACATGTTATTACCTTACGGTAAGGGGGGTCAATGTAAATAGTCCAGGTGGCCATTGATTCATTACAAGCAAAGGCCCTATTAAATGATTTGACAGGTCTTTGTTATCCACACACGGAGGGCCTTGTACAGTATTATGAATAGTTAGTTTTACTGAAGTCCTCTTTGTGTTCTATAAATGGCCATTGTTTCCTTTCTGTGATGCTGTGCATTAATACACACCAGCACCTTTGGTCCGGAAGGAGAAAGAAAAATGCGGATGTATGATTTGATTGATGACTGAAGTCACATTCCGTGTTCGTCCCAAATGCACCCTATTCCCTTTATAGTGCACAACTTTAAACCAAAGGCCCTGGACAAAAGTAGTGCACTGTAGGGAATAGGGTGCCATTTGGGACGCAGTCTCAGACTTCCTTATGGGAATGGTTGGGAGGGTGTGTCATATTTGGAGACTGTCAGTTGGCACGTCTACAAATTGCAACCACTGCGGCCTCACCTCTTTTCCCTGGACATGTGGCCTTGAGCGTGTGATTCCTGTTAGAATTGAGGCAGCATCCCAAATGTTACCCTATTCCCTATATAGTGCACTACTTTTGACCACGGCCCATAGGGAATACAGTAGGTTGCCACTGAAGGTACAGGGAGCATCCCAAATGGCTCCCTATTCCCTAAATAGTGCACTACTTTTGACCACGGCCCATAGGGAATACATGAGGTTGCCACTGAAGGTACAGGGAGTCAGACTGAGGGTCTGAAATGGAGGAAGTGTAGTTCTATAGCTATAACAATGATGGCCAAAGGACTAATCATACAGACAAAGGATAATACTGCTCTCTGTCCCTGGGGACAGTGTGGACTGTCTATGTACTGTACTGTATGCAACTGTACTCTATGCCACATTTCATTCTACATACATGTGAACTAGAGAGCTGGTCAGGGAGGTAGACTTTTTTGTTGGTATTGTATGTCATAATGTGGATTCTGTTGTTAGAGTTCAGATGGATGGATCATTGGAATTTCATCACCCCTGCATATGTCAAGACATGGCATGTGTGAGTGTGGTGAGATTCCCAATGGGTTGGACAATATTATTTTTGTCACTTATATTGAAGAAGCTATTACTTAAATACTGGAAGTCAAATCATACTCAAACGTTAAGAGAATGGAAGAATTAAATGCTTTATGATTTAAATATTGAAAAAAATCTGTCTACAGACAGAAACAACATAACACAATTGAAAGTCATATGGGGCAGAGTCCTACAAGCATTAGAAACAACATTGAGTGTGGATACCATGGGAACATGTGGGTCTGAGCAAATGTGATGTCATTCATGTTTGTGAAAAGGTATGTAAACGTTAAGTTGTTTATCGTTTTTTTGTCTAGGTACGTTTTTTGTTGTTTGTTAACAACAAAACAGTGAAGAAAAAGTGAAATAAAATATAATAAAATGTTTTTTAAAAAGGCCCTGTGCTGTTTGTATTAATATTGTTTCACTGAAATAAATGAAAGTGTCCATTGACAACATTGTCATTGGTCGCCTGCTCCTCTGACATTCACATCACCACTCCAGTGTTTTCATATTTCCCTCCTCTATGTAGCAATTGTGTTGATAGCCTAATATTCTGTCAACAGAGGCGAGATAAAGAGGGTTTTAGGAGTTTGGAGGATAGGATAACCTTGATAAAACGTTCATCTCCATCTGTCGTCATCCGTTATGAATTATGCAAATGACCTGTGGGATGGGAGAGGATGGGAAGTACAGTACAGTGCTGTAAAACGGGCAATTTCAAGTGTTCTGTGTACCATGCTGACTTCCAAATATACCACCATGCAATCCAGTGCATACTCATGTTTTTCCTCTCTCACTCTCTCTCCTACTCCTTCACTCTCTCCTTTATCATTTATCTCCCTCTCTCTCTCCTACCCCTTCACTCTCTCCTTTATCCTTTATCTCCCTCTCTCTCTCCTACCCCTTCACTCTCTCCTTTATCCTTTATCTCCCTCTCTCTCTCCTACCCCTTCACTCTCTCCTTTATCCTTTATCCCCCTCTCTCTCTCCTACCCCTTCACTATATCCTTTATCTCCATATCTCTCTCCTACCCCTTCACTCTCTCCTTTCTCCTTTATCTCCCTCTCTCTCTCATTCCCATGGTCCGGTCTTCTCTTCCCCCATCACTCTGTCTTTCCATCTCTCCTCGATGCTCCCCATCTTTTTCTCTCCTACTTTGCCTTGCTATACAAATTAGCGATGTACTGCACAGGTTCAGAGGAGCTACTCATAAAATATTAACAGCATGTAGATGATTGTACGTTGCCACTTACATTTTTAAAAAACTGTGTCAGCACAAGCTGTGGCACAGTTATTTGTGTGTTCATCTGTTTTGATACTGGCTATATATGAGTCCATTGTTTTCTTCTACATTGTATCCATTCAGTGGTAAGACATTATATGTTATCTATTCATCAAAATGTGGACTCACTTCAGCTTAGCTGTTTAGTATTTGAGCATTTTATTTGGATCCCCATTAGCGAAAGCAGCAGCTGCTCCTCCTTGGTGAAAAGATTCCAACGCTTCTGAACTGTAATAAGCTTGATCAACACATTGGAATGCGTTAGCTTGTCCTTTGTCATGCAGTTAGTTAGCAGTTGGACAAAGAGACAACTAATGCTGTATATTCTCCAGTTATACTCCATATTTCATCACTTCTATTTACACCCATCTGATGAACATAAACAATATATATATATATACAGTTGAAGTCAGAAGTTAACATACACTTAGGTTGGAGTCATTAAAACTTGTTGTTCAACCACTACACACATTTCTTGGTTAACCAGAAGGGGGTTATGGTTCCCATTTGGGAACCCCCCCCCCCACGTTCAGCTGGAAGGTGGCGCATGGAACGCAAAAATATTCCTAAAAATATTTAACCTCCACACATTAACAAGTCCAATGGCTCAAATGAAAGATAAACACCTTGTTTATCTACCCAGCAAGTCAGATTTCTAAAATGTTTTACGGCGAAAACATAGCACATATTTATGTCAAACCACCACCGAAGACACAGCTAATTTGCATAGCCAAGTTGAAAAAAATATGCAATCAACAAACGCAGGATTAAAAGAAAAATAATTTCACTAACCTTTTGAAATCTTCATCAGATGACAGTAATATAACATGTTACACAGTACATTTATGTTCTTTTCAATAATATGCTATATATATCCATAAATCTCTGTTTACAATGATGCATCATTCAAAAAATGCTACTCAAATGTCCTGAGAAATGACGATAGCTCCGGCAGATAACGTCAGCTAACAAGGAATACACATCATAAACTTTGACTAAATATGCATGTTCTACATATATATAGGAAGATACACTTCTTCTGAATGCAATCGCTGTGTTACATTTATTTTTAACGTTACAGGTTTCGTTCACTAGGCTATACTATGAGTCGGCGCTCAAAAAGTAGCATTATGGCTCCTCTATCTTGGAGTCCACATAAACCCAAATTTACCACATAAATATTCCCTTACCTTTGCTGTTCTTCCATCAGAAGACCTGGAAGGAATTATACTTACCAAAAACAGCGTTTAGTTTTGCAGTCTGTGTCTTTCGGTTCTCAAACACGACACATTTCGGTTGAAATGCAGCCAAAAGTCAAGTGGATGCGCACCAAAACGTCGAAATTACATATTATATGTCGACTAAACTTGTCAAACTATGTTCATAATAAAGCTTTAACATGTTATAAAGGTGTACAGCAATCGTGAGGACGAACAGAAACACACGCATTGTTTAATCGATCTTGCCACTTTAACTATGCCACTTTGTTTACTTTGTCTACATACTCATCTCATATGTATATACTGTACTCGATACCATCTACTGTATGCTGCTCTGTACCATCACTCATTCATATATCCTTATGTACATATTCTTTATCCCCTTACACTGTGTATAAGACAGTAGTTTTGGAATTGTTAGTTAGATTACTTGTTGCTTATCACTGCATTGTCGGAACTAGAAGCACAAGCATTTCGCTACACTCACATTAACATCTGCTAACCATGTGTATGTGACAAATAAAATTTGATTTGATGATTTGATTTGAAAAAAGACAGGACCGGAGCAGAGCGCGCATGAGAGTAACCTGTTTTTTCGCGTGCCCGAAAGGTTTCGGCCCGCCAAAACTCTCGTGAGCGCGCGATTCTCACAATGAGAAGCCCCATTGGAAGCAGACATCGCGCTGAAGACAAAGAGACTGTTCCCAGACCTGTAAGTGCTTGGGAAGGGTGGGGGCGATGACGTCAAAGTTGGGCCAACTTTTCTGATGACAAGAGAGAGTTTGGGAGAATGACTGCCCTGAGAGTTCTGCTTTACATACAGACATAATTTAAACGGTTTTAGAAGCTTTAGAGTGTTTTCTATTCAATAATATTTTTTATTTGCATATATTAGCAACTTTTGACAAAAACAAATTCTGTTTACTATGGGCACGCAATTACTCCAGAGGGGGCAGTAAACAGCCCTATCCCCAACAGGTTTTTTAAGACATCTAGTTTGTGCATGACACAAGTAATTATTCCAACAATTGTTTACAGACAGATTATTTCACTTATAATTCACTGTATCACAATTCCAGTGGGTCAAAAGTTTACATACACTAAGATGAATGTGCCTTTAACCAGCTTGGAAAATTCAAGAAAATTATGTAATGGCTTTAGAAGCTTCTGATAGGCTAATTGACATAATTTGAATCAATTGGAGGTGTACCTGTGGATGTATTTCAAGGCCTACCTTCAAACCCTTTGCTTGACATCATGGGAAAATAAAAATAAAAATTATAGACCTTCACAAGTCTGGTTCATCCTTGGGAGCAATTTCCAAACGCCTGAAGGTACCACATTCATCTGTACAAACAATAGTACGCAAGTATAAACACCATGCGACCACGCAGCCGCCATACCGCTCAGGAAGGAGACGCGTTCTGTCTCCTAGAGATGAACGTACTTTGGTGCGAAAAGTGCAAATCAATCGCAGAACAACAGGAAAGGACCTGAGAAGATACTGGAGGAAACAGGTGCAAAAGTATCTATATCCACAGTACAACAAGTCCTATATCGACATAACCTGAAAGGCCGCTCAGCAAGGAAGAAGCCACTGCTCCAAAACCGCCATAAAAAAGCCAGACTACGGTTTGCAACTGCACATGGGAACAAAAATCATACTTTTCGGAGAAATGTCCTCTGGTCTGATGAAACAAAAATAGAACTGTTTGGCCATAATGACCATCGTTATGTTTAGAGGAAAAAGGGTGAGGCTTGCAAGCCGAAGAACAACATCCCAACCGTGAAGCACGGGGGTGGTAGCATCATGTAGTGGGGGTGCTTTGCTGCAGGAGGGACTGGTGCATTTCACAAAACTTCCACAAAATGTATTGTGGGAAGCTTGTGAAAGGCTTCCCGAAACGTTTGACCCAAGTTTCAACAATTTTAAGGCAATGCTATCAAATACTAATTGAGTGCATGCAAACTTCTGATCAACTGAGAATGTGATGAACGAATTGAAAGCTGAAATAAATCATTCTCTCTACTATTATTCTGACATTTCACATTCTTAATATCAAGTGGTGATCCTAACTAACCTAAAACAAGGAGTTTTTACTTGGATTAAATGTCAGGAATTGTGAAAAACTGAGTTTAAATGTATTTGGCTAAGGTGTATGTAAACTTCTGACTTCAGCTGTATATACAGTGCCTTGCGAAAGTATTCAGCCCCCTTGAACTTTGCGACCTTTTGCCACATTTCAGGCTTCAAACATAAAGATATAAAACTGTATTTTTTGTGAAGAATTATATTTGTGGCCATTTGTGATTTAGGATACGTGTTTATTTACATTTACATTTAAGTCATTTAGCAGACGCTCTTATCCAGAGCGACTTATTGGGAGTTTAATTATCTCTGTATTTATGCTTTTGTGAGAAAGGATAAGACTACACTGTTTTAGAAACGTGTGGCTGGTAGTTGTTAAAACGTCTCCATGGTGTGATACTGTTGAACAGATGGGATTCGACATATTATGATACACATAACCTTTAATAGCCATTATAAACAAATATATGGGCCCAATTAAAAGTTGTGAACGCATAATAGGCAACAAATCTATAAGGAGGAAGATATTACACAATATAAAGTACTGTGATGGTGCTCGATGCTCGTGGATGTTTCAGGAATTGTATTGTACTGAGCTTCAGTTTAAGCTGAGTCTAAATCCCAAATGACACCCTATTCACACAAGCCCTATTGATATAGTGCACTACTTTTGACCAGAGCTCTGAGGGCCCTATGGGCACTATAGGGAATAGGTGTCTGTGAGAGAGGTCGGACTTTTATAGATTTATCTGCTCAAGCTAAGATGATTGATTCAGCGTCTCTATTTTATCTCTGGTTCATGACTGGCCTTCCAGCACATTGGCCCTGTGGGCGGGTCGAGGGGATGGCCTCTGTGTGTGACTCTGCTGCTTTGTTGGATGGTGGCCTTCTGTAAAAACAGAGCTGTCAATCAAATGAAGGGATTCCCAAATCCTATATCCGTCCCAAATAGCACCCTATTCAGAAAATAGTGTACTATGTAGGGAGTAGAGGTCGACCGATTAATCGGAATGGCCGATTAATTAGGGCCGATTTCAAGTTTTTTTTCAAGGTATTGTTGGGCTCCGATTTCCGTTTTTAAATTTTTTTTATTATTATTTTTTAATACCTTTATTTAACTAGACAAGTCAGTTAAGAACACATTCTTATTTTCAATGATGGCCTAGGAACGGTGGGTTAACTGCCTGTTCAGGGGCAGAACGATAGATGGTCAACTTGTCAGCTCAGGGGACCCAATCTTGCATCCGTACAGTTAACTAGTCCAACTCTCTAACCATTGCACTCCACGAGGAGCCTGACTGTGACGCAAATGCAGTAGAAGCCAAGGTAAGTTGCTAGCTAGCATTAAACTTATCTTATAAAAAACAATCAATCATAATCACTAGTCATAACTACAAATCCAGTTTAGCAGGCAATATTAACAAGGTGAAATTGTGTAATTTCTCTTGCGTTCATTGCACGCAGAGTCAGGGTATATGCAACAGTTTGGGCTGCCTGGCTCATTGCGAACTAATTTGCCAGAATTTTACGTAATGATGACATTACATTGAAGGTTGTGCAATGTAACAAGAATATTTAGACTTAGGGATGCCACCCATTAGATAAAATACCGTAAGGTCGATTCGGTTTCGATTTCACTGAAAGAAAAAACGTTATTTTTTTCTCGAAATGATAGTTTCCGGATTCGACCATATTAATGACCAAAGGCTCGTATTTCTATGTGTTATTATGTTATAATTAAGTCTGATTTGATAGAGCAGTCTGACTGAGCAGCAGCAGGCCTGTAATCATTCATTCAAACAGCACTTTTGTGCGTTTTGACAGCAGCTCTTCACAAGCACAGCGCTGTTTATGACTTCAGGCCTATCAGCCTAATGGCTGGTGTAACCAATGTGAAATGGCTAGCTAGTTAGCTGGGTGTGCGCTAATACCGTTTCAAACGTCACTCGCTTTTAGATTTGGAGTAGTTATTCCCCTTGCGCTGCAAGGGCCGCGGCTTTTGTGGAGCGATGGGTAACGCTGCTTCGAGTGGGGCTGTTGTCGACGTGTTCCTGGTTCGAGCCCAGGTAGGGGCGAGGGGAGGGACAGAAGCTATACTGCTACACTGGCAATACTAAAGTGCCTATAAGAACATCCAATAGTCAAAGGTATATGAAATACAAATGGTATAGAGAGAAATAGTCCTATAAATACTATATTAACTACAACCTAAAACCTCTTACCTTGGAATATTGAAGTCTCATGTTAAAAGGAACCCCCAACTTTCATAGGTTCTCATGTTCTGAGCAAGGAACTTAAATGTTAGCGTTTTTACATGGCACATATTTTACATGGCACATATTTTTACATGGCACATATTTTACATGGTACATATTTTACATGGCACATATTTTTACATGGCACATACATGGCACATATTGCATATTGGCACATATTACTTTCTTCTCCAACACTTTGTTTTTGCATTATTATATTATTATAACCAAATTGAACATTTTTAATTATTTATTTGAGGCTGAATTGATTTTATTGATGTATTATATTAAGTTAAAATAAGTGTTCATTCAGTATTGTTGTAATTGTCATTTTTACAAATAAATAAATATATTAATCGTCCGATTAATCGGTATCGGCTTTTTTGGTCCTCCAATAATCGCTATCGGTATTGAAAAATCATAATTAGTCGACCTCTAATAGGGAGTAAGGTTGCATTTGGGACACATACCTAGACAGGAGTACAGCTTTGTTCTGAGGCTGCTCTGCTATAATAGAGAGAAAGACTGGAACAGAGCAATGACTTGTGTTGCCAGCAGTGCATATCTGTATCAGTCTGATGGCTTATATGGCCATATCAGAGGGTGCTATGAATGTATCATTTCAATTCAAATGTAGCATAATATCGCAAAGACAGACAGAGAGGTTGTGTATTGACAAAATCTACATCGCTATATCACCTCCATCCATATAACTCTATCCCCATAGAGTTGATGACTCTATCCCCATAGAGTTATATGGATGGAGGTGATATAGCGATGTAGATTTTGTCAATACATTAAGATGTAATGACATTCATTCGGTTTTTCATTGATGTGTTTTAAGGAGGAAAAGGAATGAGGTTTGGTTTTTAGCCAATGTGTGTTTAAAAATTCATAATAATGCTTGATGCTTGAATGCTTGGTAATCAGTTGTGTTTGTGCTGTAAAAATGGCATGATTTATTTAGTCACTCCAATGTCTGTAGTTAGTTGATGCCTGAATGGATTGCATGGCTAGAGAAGTGACCCTTTAAGCCCAAGATGTCAGAAGACATATGACCATGGGACACAATATTGCAATGGGGATGATAGGATGAACTTTAATGTCCCCAAGGGGAAATTTGCTTAGACACACAGTACTGCTGTATACTTTTTCAAAAGTAGTGCACAACATAGGGCATATGTTTGGGTGGCGTAGATATCGGCAGCGCGGTGCGAAGGGGAGGCAGTGCAACATGTCTCGCTCTCTGACCCGCCTCACAGAGTCACAGGAAGAGTTGTCCTTTTAATTTGTCATAGATTCCTCACAGCTACCTATGCTACACATCATCATTAGCAGAGAAGAGAGAGAGGAAGACCCGTCCACACGTCCAGATAAGAGAGGAGGATACACCTCGTTAATTCATTCCTCTGTTTATTGGCTTTATTTATTATTTGACAGTAATCACAGACACAACATTTTCTAGGGCTGCAGCGTCATTATAGCGTGTGATTTGATTAGCTTTGTTATGCATCACTGGAGAAATGTGGCTAGGTCATATGAGACCATAGCATAGCATAGCATAGCACTTACACTAATCATGGGAAAAACACATGAGTACAGTACCAGTCCAAAGTTTGGACACAACTACTCATTCCAGAGTTTTTCTTTATTTGTATTATTTTCTACATTGTAGAATAATATGGAAGACATCAAAACTATGAATTAACACATATGGAATCATGTAGAAACCAAAAAAGTGTTAAACAAATCAAAATATATTTTATATTTACTTAGTAGCCACCCTTTGCCTTGATGACAGCTTTGCACGCTCTTAGTATTCTGTCAACCAGGGTAGCCTAGTGGTTAGAGTGTTGGACTAGTAACCGGAAGGTTGCAAGTTCAAATCCCCGAGCTGTCGTTCTGCCCCTGAACATGCAGTTAACCCACTGTTCCTAGGCCGTCATTGAAAATACGAATTTGTTCTTAACTGACTTACCTTGTTAAATAAAGGTAAAAAAAAAAAAATCCATCAAGCGCTATGATGAAACTGGCTCTCATGAGGACTGCCACAGGAAAGGAAGACTCAGAGTGAAGGAGGACAAGTTCATTAGAGGTACCTCAGATTGCAGCCCAAATAAATGCTTCACAGAGTTCAAGTAACAGACACATCTCAACATCAACTGTTCAGAGGAGAATCAGGCCTTCATGGTAGAATTGCTGCAAAGAAACTATTACTGAAGGAAACCAATAAGAAGAAGAGACTTTAAGAAGCAGAAACACAAGCAATGGACATTAGACCAGTGGAAATCTGTCCTTTGGTCTGATGAGTTCAAATTTGAGATTTTTGGTTCCAACCACCGTGTCTTTGTGAGACGCACAGTAGGTGAACGGATGATCTCTGGGTGTGTGGTTCAAACCGTGAAGCATGGAGGAGGAGGTGTGATGGTGTGGGGGTGCTTTGCTGGTGACACTGTCAGTGATTTATTTAGAATTCAAGGCACACTTAACCAGCCTGGGTACCACAGCATTCTGCAGGAATACGCCATCCCATCTGGTTTGCGCTTAGTGGAACTGTCATTTGTTTTTCAACAGGACAATGACCCAACACACCTCCAGTCTGTGTAAGGGCTATTTGACCAATAAGGAGAGTGATGCATCAGATGACCTGGCCTTCTAGGCAGAGTTGCAAAGAAAAAGCCATATCTCAGACTGGCCAATTAAAAGAAAAGATTAAGATGGGCAAAAGAACACTGGACAGAGGATCCAGCATCCCGGAGTCGCCTCTTCACTGTTGACATTGAGACTGGTGTTTTGCGGGTACTATTTAATGAAGCTGCCAGTTGAGGACTTGTGAGGTGTCTATTTCTCAAACTAGACACTCTAATGTACTTGTCCTCTTGCTCAGTTGTGCACCGGGGTCTCCCACTCCTCTTTCTATTCTGGTTAAGGCCAGTTTGCGCTGTTCTGTGAAGGGAGTAGTACACAGCGTTGTACGAGATCTTCAGTTTCTTGGCAATTTCTCACATGGAATAGCCTTCATTTCTCAGAACAAGAATAGACTGACGAGTTTCAGAAGAAAGGTCTTTGTTTCTGGCCATTTTGAGCCTGTAATCGAACCCACAAATGCTGATGCTCCAGATACTCAACAAGTCTAAAGAAGGCCAGTTTTATTGCTTCTTTAATCAGCACAACCGTTTTCATTTATGCTAAGATAATTGCAAAATGGTTTTCTAATGATCAATTCGCCTTTTAAAATGATTTGAATTAGAAGTTTGAAAAACTTGAATTAGCTAACACAATGTGCCATTGGAACACAGCAGTGATGGTTGCTGATAATGGGCCTCTGTACACCTATGTAGATATTCCTTTAAAAATCAGCTGTTTCCAGCTACAATAGTCATTTATAAAATTAACAATGTCTGATAAATTTGATGTTATTTTAATGTACAAAACATGTGCTTTTTTTTCTAAAACAAGGACATTTCTAAGTGACCCCCAACGTTTCAATGGTAGTGTGTATTTAACCATTATTTAACAAGGCAAGTCAGTTAAGAACAAATTCTTATTTACAATATCGGCCTACCCCGGCCAAACTCAGACGACGCTGGGCCAATTGTGTGCTGCCCTGGGGACTCCCAATCACAGCCGGATGTGATACAGCCTACATGCTGTTTTCTGAAGTGGTAAACTACTGTGCATACCACAGCAGTCAAATCAATAAGGATAGTTATCATCAGTGCCTATCGTTGACTCATCTCAACATGTACCTGATAACAATTAGTAGCCGTCCGCAGCCAGGGTCACACAGAGATGGCACTGTGAAATATGTCTGCCACGTCAGGGATGTCAAAATGGAACCAGCTATCCCACAAGAGTACGGTGGGAGGAAGGGAAACACAACCAGCTGAGATGCAAGGAACCCCACTCGGAATCCAATTTAAACTCTCTGGAGGGGGGTGGAGTACACAGAGGGATAGGGACTTGACATTGAAATATAGATGAATGGGATGCTAGCTAGTTATTTGTATAAATTCTTAAATTGAGTAGCTGGCTAGCAAAGGCAAGATTTGGTTCTGGGTTCTGAGATTAGGTATTCAAAGGGATACAAATGTTGTGATCACAGTCATTGGCTAATTTAGTCCATAAGCAACACTCAGAGCAAGGCCATCAAGCTGCACAGTTTGAAGCTAACTATCTAATGTTCAGCCAACAAAGTCAGAAGAACAAGTAGTTTTCAGCACAGTGTTCGGCAGTTTGAAGCTAGACAACGCAGAAGAAGGAAAATATTTCATACATCTCAGTGTTTCTCTTGGACTGCAGTGTCCTAGCTTCCCTTCTCAGCACACAACCTGGACCCTTTCAGTGGCACTGTCATATCTGCCTCAGGTCTGTTCCAATAGCCAGTAGGCCCCCAGCCCTCCTCTCCTGCCCCACACGTTGCAAAGGAGGACTCGTCCCAGGAGAGACAGGTGTCAGCAGGCTTGTCCCCCCCAACTGCCACACTCGACACCCCTCTGGTCCAGCCAGATGCCTTCCCTGCCACAACAATACTGCCACACCATTTGAAGCTGAGCTACTAGGAAAGAAAGCGTCATCTCTGTCGATGTTCCATGGAGTACGCCATATCAGAAGATGCCAGAGTTCCATCATTGTGTGGGACTTGCTTATGTCAAATAGGAAGATAACAGTGTGTCTTGGAGATGAGAGAAGTGCTCTCTCTTCCAGTCCGAAAGCACTCTGAAATTGTTTTCTTCTCCCAGACACAGACACTGTCAGAGGAGAGCAGCACTGTTGGGAAGAGTCAACGGATGCCATTGAAGGCTCAGAAGACAGTGAATGACGCAGATGAACTGCCTGACCTAGTGGCTGGATGGAGATTTTTTATTTAATTTAATTTCACTTTTCAACAACCTACCTTTTTGTGAGGAAAAAAAACACCCCAAAAAGGGTCCATCATTTTAGAAGCAATTTCATCCACATCCCCCCCCCAGCTCTGCCTGCCAGTACCTGACACCTTTATTCAAAGAGGTGACATGAAATAGTGAAAGCCAAAATGAATAATGCTATTCACCACCTCAACCCCCTCCACAGGCACTTCATGTTTTTGATTTAACCGACCTGGAAGACCAGGTGTGTTGAATTTAGGCAATCGCTGAACTGATCAATTAGCTAAGTAGCTCAGTGTGGTACCTAGTTGGGACAAAATGCTGCAATACCTGCGGCACTCCAGGAACAGGGTTGCCTACCCCTGATATAGGGAATAGGGTGCCGTTTAGGCCGCAGCCATACACTCACATTTTCTTATTCTGTGGCTAGTGGTCCTCTTACCTCTCCACCTATTATTTTTGGAATCATTTGAATTGATCTTTGGTGAAGCCAGACAAAGCTTGCTCTACTGTATATTTAATTTCTTTGACCAGGCAGGCATGTTGAGATCTGTCAGTTGAATAGTGGGGTTACTGGACATTCATGATTTAATTGCAGCCGTGTATCTGAATGCTGCTGGAGTGCAAAGTGATGGATATTTGTTATTATTTAAATGAAGAACGAAGACTGAGTGGATCAATGACTGCGCATGTCAACACATACACACAAGACACACACACACGCACACGCGAACACACACACACACACCACTATCGGTACATATTTAAGGGCCTGAAATACGAAGAGAAAAAATATCCAAGAATGTATTGTTTGGGTACTTCAACCGTCTGCCGTGATCTTTGGGACTGATGGTCTGAAGGTCTTCAGCTCACATGACTCTGTCCCCTTTAGCTGCTGCTGTCAGAGGCTGACAGACCTCATGTTTATTTCATCCTGCGTCTGCCTGGGCTGTCTCCTTTCCCTATCCTCCCATGTCATTAACGCTGGGAGCAAAGAGGAGCAGGGTAGGAGGAGGAGGAGTGAGGAGGAGCAGGGTTTGAAGAGGAGCAGGGAGGGAGCGGAGGATCAGGGTCTCTGCAGTGGCTGGCCTAATGAATTCCACCCCCCAACTAGTTACCCCGGCTCAAGGTGTCAAATTAAAACAGCCTGGGAAAAGAGAGAGCGAGAGAGAGAGAGAGAGAGAGAGAGTAGTGTGTGTGTGTCTGTGTGTTCACATTTGTGTATACACCAAAAATGGTTGAACCAAGCCGTTCCAGGGGTTAGGATTTGGATGAATAGAATGAATGGCTACAGCCTGTTGACCAGTAAGTTGGTGGGAGTGACAGAGGATATACATATATGCAGCATATTCATCTTCTTTTTTTTTTTTCAAATGTCTCAGTCTTCGTCACATGCCTGGGAGGCTGGAACAGTCAGAGACAACATATGCAGGTTGTTTTCTGTTATTTTTTGTCATGAATCTTGTTCTGGAGGCAGATCTGCAGAGTTGTCACAAGCTGACACAGCCACAAAGTCATAAAATCTGATTTTAAACCTAACCTTAACCATACTGCTAACACTACTGCCTAACCCTAACCTTAAATCAAGACCAAAAAGCACATTTTTGTTTTCATACATTTTTACAATATAGCCATTTTGACTTTGCAGCTGGCCTATCTAAGGGTTAATCGCTCAGTTATGCCTCCAGAACAAAACTCATGACAATAAACATCACCCTGCATAATACAGTTGTGGCCAAAAGTTTTGAGAATGATACAAATATTAATTTTCACAAAGTCTGCTGCCTCAGTTTGTATGATGGCAATTTGCATATACTCCACAATGTTATGAAGTCCCTCTTTGCCATCCAAATGAACTGAATCCCCAAAAAACATTTCCACTGCATTTCAGCCCTGCCACAAAAGGAGCCGGCTGACATCATGTCAGTGAGTCTCACTTTAACACAGGTGTGAGTGTTGACGAGGACAAGGCTGAAGATCACTCTGTCATGCTAATTGAGTTCGAATAACAGACTGGAAGCTTCAAAAGGAGGGTGGTGCTTGGAATCATTGTTCTTCCTCTGTCAGCCATGGTTACCTGCAAGGAAACACGTGCCGTCATCATTGCTTTGCACAAAAAGGGCTTCACAGGAAAGGATATCGCTGCCAGTAAGATTGTACTTAAATCAACCATTTATCGGATCATCAAGAACTTCAAGGAGAGCGATGCAATTGTTGTGAAGAAGGCTTCAGGGCACCCAAGAAAGTCCAGCAAGCGCCCGAACCGTCTCCTAAAGTTGATTCAGCTGTGGGATCGGGGCACCACCAGTACAGAGCTTGCTTAGGAATGGCAGCAGGCAGTGAGTGCATCTGCACGCACAGTGAGGCGAAGACTTTTGGAGGATGGCCTGGTGTCAAGAAGGGCAGCAAAGAAGCCACTTCTCTCCAGGAAAAACATCAGGGACGGACTGATATTCTGCAAAGGGTACAGGGATTGGACTGCTGAGGACTGGGGTAAAGTCATTTTCTCTGATGAATCCCCTTTCTGGTTGTTTTGGGCATCTGGAAAAAAGCTTGCCCAGAGAAGACAAGGTGAGCGCTACCATCAGTCCTGTGTCATGCCAACAGCAAAGCATCCTGAGACCATTCATGTGTGGGGTTGCTTCTCAGCCAAGGAAGTGGGCTCAATCACAATTTTGCCTAAGAACACAGCCATGAATAAAGAATCGTACCAACACATCCTCTGACAGCAACTTCTCCCAATGCCTTTTCCAGCATGATGGAGCAGCTTGCCATAAGGCAAAAGTGATAACTAAGTGACTCGGGGAACAAAACCGATATTTTAGGTCCATGGCCAGGAAACTCCCCAGACCTTAATCCCATTGAGAACTTGTGGTCAATCCTCAAGAGGCGGGTAGACAAACAAAAACCCACAAATTCTGACAAACTCCAAGCATTGATTATGCAAGAATGGGCTGCCATCAGTCAGGATGTGGCCCAGAAGTTAATTGACAGCATGTCAGGGCAGACTGCAGAGGTCTTGAAAAAGAAGAGTCAACACTGCAAATATTGACTCTTTGCATCAACTTCATGTAATTGTCAATAAAAGCCTTTGACACTTATGAAATGCTTGTAATTATACTTCAGTATTCCATAGTAACAAAAATATCTAAAGACTCTGAGGCAGCAGACTTTGTGAAAATTAATATTTGTGTCATTCTCAAAACTTTTGGCCACGACTGTATGTGTGTGCAGTGGTCAGAATACACCTAAAATGAAAGATTATGGCTGTGTACTTGGACAAAGAAAAACATATTTTCAGCTGAACTGAAAAGCATGAGTCTGTTGTCAGAGGCTCCTGCCATAAAATTGTGCCGCTTCAGATTATTTATGTATTGTTTTAATCTTTTATTTAACGAGAGATGTCAGTTAAGAACAAATTCTTATTTTCATTGATGGCCTACGTCGGCCAAACCCGGACGACGCTGGGCCAATTGTGCACCGCCCTACGGGACTCCCAATCACAGCCGGTTGACAACCTGTATTAACGTTCCCTTTAATTATGCCCTGTGTGCTTACCATCAGTTTTATGATGATGAAAGCAGGGAGTTGCAACCAACAGCTGTATCTCTCAGAAAATCCCATAGATTAAATCATAAGCATCGACAGCGTCTTAATTATGGTTATTTAGATGTCATTGTGATAAGCGTAACGAGGGCAGATGTGTGTTATTGAGCTGTGAGCTGCCTGCGACAGGCGGTTCCTCTGGCTGGGACCACCTACTACAGAATAGTGTTACTTATTGGAAGGTTGCTAGTGCTTTGTACAGTACATACAGTGGGGAGAACAAGTATTTGATACACTGCCGATTTTGCAGGTTTTACTACTTACAAAGCATGTAGAGGTCTGTAATGTTTTATCATAGTTACACTTCAACTGTGAGAGACGGTATCTAAAACAAAAATCCAGAAAATCACATTGTATGATTTTTAAGTAATTAATTTGCTATATCAGTATTTGATACATCAGAAAACCAGAACTTAATATTTGGTACAGAAACCTTTGTTTGCAATTACAGAGATCATACAGTTCCTGTAGTTTTTGACCAGGTTTGCACAATCCTCAAGGACTTTGTCCCACTCCTCCATACAGACTTTCTCCAGATCCTTCAGGCTTTGGGGCTGTTGCTGGGCAATACGGACTTTCAGCTCCCTCCAAAGATTGTCTATTGGGTTCAGGTCTGGAGACTGGCTAGGCCACTCCAGGACCTTGAGATGCTTCTTACGGAGCCACTCCTTAGTTGCCCTGGCTGTGTGTTTCGGGTCGTTGTCATGCTGGAAGACCCAGCCACGATTCAATGCACTTACTTAGGGAAGGAGGTTGTTGGCCAAGATCTCACGAAACATGGCCCCATCCATCCTCCCCTCAATACGGTGCAGTCGTCCTGTCCTGTCCCCTTTGCAGAAAAGCATCCCCAAAGAATGATGTTTCCACCTCCATGCTTCACGGTTGCGATGGTGTTCTTGGGGTTGTACTCATCCTTCTTCTTCCTCCAAACACAGCGAGTGGAGTTTAGACCAAAAAGCTCTATTTTTGTCTCAGACCACATGACCTTCTCCCATTCCTCCTTGGCAAACTTCAGACGGGCCTGGACATGCGCTGGCTTGAGCAGGGGGACCTTGCGTGCGCTGCAGGATTTTAATCCATGACGGCGTAGTGTGTTATTAATGGTTTTCTTTGAGACTGTGGTCCCAGCTCTCTTCGGGTCATTGACCAGGTCCTGCAGTGTAGTTCTGGGCTGATCCCTCACCTTCCTCATGATCATTGATGCCCCACGAGGTGAGATCTTGCATGGAGCCCGAGACCGAGGGTGATGGACCATCATCTTGAACTTCTTCCATTTTCTAATAATTGCGCCAACAGTTGTTGCCTTCTCACCAAGCTGCTTGCCTATTGTCCTGTAGCCCATCCCAGCCTTGTGCAGGTCTACAATTGTATCACTGATGTCCTTACACAGCTCTCTGGTCTTGGTCATTGTGGAGAGGTTGGAGTCTGTTTGATTGAGTGTGTGGACAGGTGTCTTTTATTCAGGTAACGAGTTCAAACAGGTGCAGTTAATACAGGTAATGAGTGGAGAACAGGGGGGCTTCTTAAAGAAAAACTAACATGTCTGTGAGAGTCGGAATTCTTACTGGTTGGTAGGTGATCAAATACTTATGTCATGCAATAAAATCCAAATGAATTACTTTAAAATCATACAATGTGATTTTCTGGATTTTTTTCTCGATTCTGTCTCTCACAGTTGAAGTGTAGCTATGATAAAAAATTACAGACCTCTACATGCTTTGTAAGTAGGAAAACCTGCAAAATCGGCAGTGTTTCAAATATTTGTTCTCCACACTGTAAGTACAGTGTTAATTTGCTAAATTGTAATTTCTTGCCCACTATGGCCTATTTATGGCTTTACCTCCTCATGCCATTCGTACACACTGTATATAGACTTTATTCTTTTTTCTATTGTGTTATTGACTGTACGTTTGTTTATTCCATGTGTAACTCTGTGTTGTTGTTTGTGTTGCACTGCTTTGCTTTATCTTGTCCAGTTAGCAGTTGTAAATGAGAACTTGTTCTCAACTGGCCTACCTGGTTAAATAAATATATATATATATTTTTAAATAGTCTGTTTGGATAGGGGTTGCTATTGTTATAATACCAGGTAGCGCTTGCAATTCATGATATCAATCGTTCAAGTTGCACAATTCTAGTAACTTTCCCACAGGTTTTCTATAAATCCCGATTGGAATCAGGAGGGAAGAGGCTAACCTGGGTACCAGTCTGTTAAGATATCATTCCACTCTTTGTCATGCCAAACATGGCTTGACAAGGAGTCGTGTGTTAGCACAAACAGACAGGATTTTTGTTACCCTATAAACACATCTGACTGCTTGTTGTAGCTACAAATAAGTGAGGCTAGCTCTGTGAAGTCTGTGCATTTCCAAGGCTAGCTCTGTGAAGTCTGTGCATTTCCCAGGCTAGCTCTGTGAAGTCTGTGCATTTCCCAGGTTAACTCTGTGAAGTCTGTGCATTTCCCAGGTTAACTCTGTGAAGTCTGTGCATTTCCCAGGCTAGCTCTGTGAAGTCTGTGCATTTCCAAGGCTAGCTCTGTGAAGTCCGTGCATTTCCCAGGTTAGCTCTGTGAAGTCTGTGCATTTCCCAGGTTAACTCTGTGAAGTCTGTGCATTTCCCAGGCTAGCTCTGTGAAGTCTGTGCATTTCCAAGGCTAGCTCTGTGAAGTCTGTGCATTTCCCAGGCTAGCTCTGTGAAGTCTGTGCATTTCCCAGGCCAGCTCTGTGAATTCTGTGCATTTCCCAGGTTAGCTCTGTGAAGTCTGTGCATTTCCCAGGCTAGCTCTGTGAAGTCTGTGCATTTCCAAGGCTAGCTCTGTGAAGTCTGTGCATTTCCCAGGTTAACTCTGTGAAGTCCGTGCATTTCCCAGGCCAGCTCTGTGAAGTCTGTGCATTTCCCAGGTTAGCTCTGTGAAGTCTGTGCATTTCCCAGGCTAGCTCTGTGAAGTCTGTGCATTTACCAGGCTAGCTCTGTGAAGTCTGTGCATTTCCCAGGTTAGCTCTGTGAAGTCTGTGCATTTCCCAGGCTAGCTCTGTGAAGTCTGTGCATTTCCCAGGCTAGCTCTGTGAAGTCTGTGCATTTCCCAGGTTAGCTCCGTGAAGTCTGTACATTTCCCAGGTTAGCTCTGTGAAGTCTGTGCATTTCCCAGGCTAGCTCTGTGAAGTCTGTACATTTCCCAGGCTAGCTCTGTGAAGTCTGTGCATTTCCCAGGTTAGCTCCGTGAAGTCTGTGCATTTCCCAGGTTAGCTCTGTGAAGTCTGTGCATTTCCCAGGCTAGCTCTGTGAAGTCTGTACATTTCCCAGGCTAGCTCTGTGAAGTCTGTGCATTTCCCAGGTTAGCTCTGTGAAGTCTGTGCATTTCCCAGGTTAACTCTGTGAAGTCTGTGCATTTCCCAGGCTAGCTCTGTGAAGTCTGTGCATTTCCAAGGCTAGCTCTGTGAAGTCTGTGCATTTCCCAGGTTAACTCTGTGAAGTCTGTGCATTTCCCAGGTTAGCTCCGTGAAGTCTGTGCATTTCCCAGGTTAGCTCCGTGAAGTCTGTGCATTTCCCAGGCTAGCTCTGTGAAGTCTGTGCATTTCCAAGGCTAGCTCTGTGAAGTCTGTGCATTTCCAAGGCTAGCTCTGTGAAGTCTGTGCATTTCCCAGGTTAACTCTGTGAAGTCTGTGCATTTCCCAGGTTAGCTCCGTGAAGTCTGTGCATTTCCCAGGCTAGCTCTGTGAAGTCTGTGCATTTCCCAGGCTAGCTCTGTGAAGTCTGTGCATTTCCCAGGTTAACTCTGTGAAGTCTGTGCATTTCCCAGGCTAGCTCTGTGAAGTCTGTGCATTTCCCAGAGGACTGAGTTAGTACCCATCAGAAATTACCGCTACTGCCATCTGAGGGGGAGGAGGCCTCCCTGTGTGTGTTTGTTCTCTGACAGTACCGGCCGATGGACAATGGTGTCAATCAGTTCAACAGAGGAGCATGGCTCTGTCTCTACTGGGATGTTTCTGTGCTGTGTGGAGGGGGTCATAGGAGGTGCAGATACAAACTGCCTGGCCTGCAGGCTAGGCCATGGGAAGACAACTCCAAATACAACCTCAATAACCAATCCATCCTCTAAGACTGATGATACATGTGGGACTGGGGAAATAACTATTTTCCCATGACAAGTGATAATTATTTAGAGTGATTTATTGCATAGTTTTGATTGTGATCAACTGTTATGACTGCAGCAGTTGTATCTGATCTGAACATGTCTTTGAGGACGGACAAACACTGGAGCTTAGATGACATAGCATTATGTTTTCCTCTTGTGGACTGTCTGTGAGTAAGTTAACAACAGTTGATATTCAAGAAGCACAGTAAATAGTACCAACCAGAAGAACCCATTGGCTACACATTTCTTGAGTTTTCCAGAATGAGGCTCCAGTAGGTGTGGGTGTCTGACATCCCTCCCTAGCGGTCCCCTCATCAAATTACCCAGAGTACATTGGCGTGGTGGATCACCTTGGCCATCCCATCTGCCCCACGGCTCGTTAGACTGAAAGAATGCACTGCCTTAATTAAAGATCTGTAAATATCCTTCAATGGACTGCATTTGCACATTAAGAGAGATTTGCGGAATCGGCAGTGTAATACATTTTAATTAAGGATTAATTAAAAAATGATGGGGATTTCAGTTTGCCTGGCTGGCAGTCTGGGCTGGGTGCGTACAGCTATACTGTAGATGGGGATGCTGCCTGGTGTCTGCTGTTAGAGGAATATTGAGCACCGTGGCTTTCTGCTTAATGCTTGCTGCTTGGCTTTGACAGGAGCTGAGGGAGTATCTCAAGGTCTCCCTAAAAACAAAATGCTTTGCCTCTCTCTCTCTCTCTCTCTCTCTCTCTCTCTCTCTCTCTCTCTCTCTCTCTCTCTCTCTCTCCCGCTCTTTCCCCTCTCACTCCCGCTCTTTCCCCTCTCACTCCCGCTCTTTCCCCTCTCACTCCCGCTCTTTCCCCTCTCACTCTCTCACACTATCTCCCTCTCACTCTCTCCCACTCCGAATGAAGAAAAAAAAGGCACATTTACAGGAGGTGGGAGGGTCTCTCACCTTTCTTTGGCTTAATTAAATTTTCTCATCCCCCATCCCCTCTCTCTCCTCATCTCCCCTTCCCTCTTTCCTGTCTCTTTTTTGCCTGGTGGAGCAGCGGAGTGGCTCTGAGACACGGAACACTAGTTGTGCTAGCAATTATGTTAATAGATTGCTATTAGGCCATGATTCCGTATGAGCGATCGGGGAGAGGAAGAGCCCCGGCGGCAGAACATGATAACAGAGCGTGTGCCTTGTTGATACCGCTCCAGCAGGATCATTTGCATAATGAACCCTCCCCACTAACGAGGGGTGTGGCCTCAACAGCAGCAACGAGCTCATCAGGATGCTGAGGAGTCTCATCGCAGCATGAGGCGAGAATAGAGGAGGATAGAGAGGAATCACAATGTGACAAACAAGATGCATGATGCACTAATTATTGTGAAATGAATGGGGGTAATGTACTACACAGCTGTAGCGTGTTTTGGCCTGTTTCAGGTGATACCATCCATACAGAGCATGAAACACCTCACCCTTCCAATATCTTACCAAGACAACTGAGAGAGAGAGAGAAACAGAGAAACATTGAGGAAGACATAAATACACACATGCATATTAATAATTATAGCTCCCATGGTGCTGCAGTGATATTTCTCTTCAATAATCACCTCTGGTGAATTCCAGGTATATATCTGATCCATCGGATAAATCCACAAAGCATCGTTCATCTGACTGGTATCACCCTGGGACTCTGTGGGTGCATGCCTAGCAGAAATAAAAGGAAGTTGAGAGGGGAATGCTCTAATTAATGTTGCTATGATGAGCTCCTTTTCTTTCTCCCATCGTATTAATACTGTTGGAGCTTATGTGCTGATATTATTGATCCCAACCTTCACCTTCCCAAACTTTATTAATCTGCTGGAGCCGAGCTACATCTTTATTTATGCATTGTTCATTCCTTTCTTTCTTTCTTTCTTTCTTTCTTTCTTTCTTTCTTTCTTTCTTTCTTTCTTTCTTTCTTTCTTTCTTTCTTTCTTTCTTTCTTTCTTTCTTTCTTTCTCTCTCTCTCTCTCTCTCTCTCTCTCTCTCTCTCTCTCCTCTCTCTCTCTCTCTCTCTCTCTCTCTCTCTCTCTCTCTCTCTCTCTCTCTCTCTCTCTCTCTCCTCTCCCCTCCCTCCCTCCCTCCCTCCCTCCCTCCCTCCCTCCCTCCCTCCCTCCCTCCCTCTCTCTCTCTCTCTCTTTACCTCTCTCTCCCTCCTTCTCTCCATCTCTCTCTCCCTCTTCTCTCTCTCTCTCTCTCCCCTCTTTCACTCTCTCCCTCCCTCTCCCTCCTTCTCTCCATCTCTCTCTCCCTCACCTCTCTCTCTCTCTCTCTCTCTCTCTCTCTCTCTCTCTCTCTCTCTCTCTCTCTCTCTCTCTCTCTCTCTCTCTCTCCCTCATCTCTCTCTCTCTCGCCCTCTTTTTATCTCCCTTTCTCTGTGACTCTTTCTCTCCCTCCCTCTTTCTTGCTGTCTTCATATATTATTTGTGCCTTGCTGTGTGTGTGTTTCCACAGTCTGTAAGGCCTGTGGGCTTTAGACCCAGCCTCAGGATTTGATCAGAATGATCCTGTGGTCCTGGGGAAGACATTAAACACCCGAAAGGCCCCAGGGCTATGCTCCCGCTTCTCTCTATCTGAACCTTTCATTTCCCCTTAATGAGAATCGCTCCTAATTATATTAGTGTCTGGAGCAGTGTGTACGTGTGCGTGTGCATGTGTGTATTTGTGTTTGTGTGTCTGTGCATGCGTCCATGTGTGTGTGTTTTTGTGTGTGTCTGTGCGTGTGTGTGTATGTGTGTGTGTGTGTGTGTGTGTGTGTGTGTGTGTGTGTGTGTGTGTGTGTGTGTGTGTGTGTGTGTGTGTGTGTGTGTGTGTGTGTGTGAGGGGGGGATCTGGATCCTTAGTGCTCACTCTGCTCCCTCTGCTCGGACGTGACTGCTATGCTGATAAGGCGGGGGATCAATAATTTAGGCCTAGGCCTTAATGGTGGGGTGAAGAGAGACCGATACATCTGAGTCAGAGATTACATTTTGAAGGCACAGCCTTGCAACCAAGATCAAGTGAAACACTAGTGGGCAGCTGGAAGGATAGTTAACTGCAAAGGAAGAGTCTGACTGTGTTTTCCCGTACAGGCCTGCACTCAGTACATTACACAAGGCTATGGAGGTATTGGAAGTCACTATGAATAGGAGCATCATGCAGCCAAGTCATTTGCATTAAAAGTAAATGTAGTTGATTATGGAACAGTAACATTGACTGTATATGAACATGATCATATCCAACTCAACCGGTCTATGTGGTAAATAACTCAACCTGTCTCTGTGGTAAATTACTCAACCCATCTCTGTGGTAAATATCTCAACCCGTCTCTGTGGTAAATATCTCAACCCATCTCTGTGGTAAATAACTCAACCCATCTCTGTGGTAAATATCTCAACCCGTCTCTGTGGTAAATAACTCAACCTGTCTCTGTGGTAAATTACTCAACCCATCTCTGTAGTAAATAACTCAACCCGTCTCAGTGGTAAATAACTCAACATGTCTCTGTGGTAAATATCTCAACCCGTCTCTGTGGTAAATATCTCAACCCGTCTCTGTGGTAAATATCTCAACCCATCTCTGTGGTAAATAACTCAACCCATCTCTGTGGTAAATATCTCAACCCGTCTCTGTGGTAAATATCTCAACCCATCTCTGTGGTAAATAACTCAACCCATCTCTGTGGTAAATATCTCAACCCGTCTCTGTGGTAAATAACTCAACCTGTCTCTGTGGTAAATAACTCAACCCATCTCTGTGGTAAATAACTCAACCCGTCTCTGTGGTAAATAACTCAACCTGTCTCTGTGGTAAATTACTCAACCCATCTCTGTAGTAAATAACTCAACCCGTCTCAGTGGTAAATAACTCAACATGTCTCTGTGGTAAATATCTCAACCCGTCTCTGTGGTAAATATCTCAACCCGTCTCTGTGGTAAATATCTCAACCCATCTCTGTGGTAAATAACTCAACCCATCTCTGTGGTAAATATCTCAACCCGTCTCTGTGGTAAATAACTCAACCCATCTCTGTGGTAAATATCTCAACCCGTCTCTGTGGTAAATAACTCAACATGTCTCTGTGGTAAATAACTCAACCCGTCTCTGTGGTAAATAACTCAACATGTCTCTGTGGTAAATAACTCAACCCGTCTCTGTGGTAAATAACTCAACATGTCTCTGTGGTAAATAACTCAACATGTCTCTGTGGTAAATAACAACCCGTCTCTGTGGTAAATATCTCAACCCGTCTCTGTGGTAAATAACTCAACCCATCTCTGTGGTAAATATCTCAACCCGTCTCCGTGGTAAATAACTCAACATGTCTCTGTGGTAAATAACTCAACCCGTCTCTGTGGTAAATAACAACCCGTCTCTGTGGTAAATAATTATCTTTAGAGACTTTTTCAGGTCATCTTCCTTTAGAGGAGCCACACATAATCTTCAAGTGTACAGAGCAGAGCCTTAGCTCTGAGCTTTGTGCAGCCCTCTACACATCTCCCCAGGGAAACATCCATGCATCTTTTAAATGTTCCCTCCACATCACATCAGCAGGGCCTAAGCAGAGTACCCTGTTCTGCTCTCTGCTGCAGTCACTCCCTCAATTATTCAAGAAAGCCTGGGTTCTGACGCTCTGTTTTAACTTATCCCTGGAACAGAGGACAGAGGAGAAAGGAGACACATGCATAGGACAGTAGCTCCAGCCAAGCATCAGTTATATTCCTCTCTCCCCAGACCCCGAGGGAAAAGACAAAGAGAGAGATGGTGACAATTTTCCATTCCCTCTGTTTCTGTGTATAAGGAGATCATATTTTTGTTGGAAACTTGGAACGGGTTTTGAAACATTCATATGGATTTCATATTTCAGACGTTTCCCTGTTCAAACAGAATGATGTATTGTGGGTTGTGTTAGAGTTTTCCATCACTGCATGCACTGTCACTGGATGTCAGAGAAAAAAGGGCTGTATGCAAACAATTATACCAGGGACACATTTGGTCATGATGTTTTCTGTGATTGATGTGTGAGGGCTGTGGTTTCAACCCTAATGAAGTCCAAATGGTCGTGATTGAAACATTTTGTTATTGAGTTGGCTCTGACAAACACCAACACTAACAGACGTCATTGTATCTTCCGTACTTCAGTCTTTGGGGCTATGTCCCAAATGGCACCCTATTCCCTCTTGAGTGCACTACTTTTGACCTGAGCCCCATAAGTAGTTATATAGGGAATAGGGTGCCATTTGGGATACAGTCTATGGTAGTGAGAAAAATGAGAGAAATTAACAATAAACAAAGAAATCATGAGAAAGGATTCCACATTATTCCGGTTATAATTTGTAATATGAGGAGGATTCAGTTACAGTATATCTTCGGTGTTAGAGCCTTAGGGGGAAGAATTCCTCTCGATTTGATTTGATGTGATGTGTGTTTACTTTTTCATTAAAATACTGAAGGAAACCGACAGAAAAACTCTTCTGGCTCTAGGCAAAATTATTATAAACTCCATCCATTGTCTGTCTGAATTGATGCTGTCTCAAAACTGCAATTAAATATTGATGTCCATGTAAACACACGTCCCCTATTGAGCAGTTTATTCAGAATCAAAGCCGTCACACTGAGTTTGCCTCCCAAATGGGACCCTATTCCCTACATAGTGCACTAGTTTTGACCTGAGATCAAGGTTAGCCCATAGGGCTCTGGTCAAAAGTAGTGCATGATATAGGAAATAGAGTGCCATTTGGGATGTACGCTGAACTGGAGTCAGGAACGACTGAGCAGCTATTAGCTTGAATAATAGGACCATTGTTGTCTCTTGACTTGGGCTTCAGTGATTTACAGTGACAAACAGAAGTGTTCAAACGCCAAATTGAAATGAAAATTCCTTCAATGCTGTCAATAAAATTGAATAGATCATTCTGTAAGTAGAGCTAACATACAGTATATGTTGATGTTTGGAGACGTGTAATGGAAACAATTGTTCAGTTCAGTTCAGTGAAAGTGTTCAGACAGAAGACATACAGATGGATTAGCAGTGCATAGTTGATAAACAGACACAGTTAGATTTATTCAGCTTCATCCACAATCAATCAACACAGAACTCTGAAGTGGTTTTGTTGTTTGAAAGAAACATACGTCTTTGAATGTAATACAGAATCCACATGGCTGTCATCATTTTTAAAAATTAAAAAACACTAACCACTAGGCTACACTGCTCTAGATAGTGATGCACCAATATCACATCTTTGACCGATACCGATATCCGATATCAAACGTTTTAGCGGCCTTTGAAGCATTCTAGTACAGTTAAATAGTTAAATAGTTAACACACACACATGGACACAGCAGTCTAAGGCACTGCATCTCAGTGCTAGAGGAGTCACTACAGTCCCTGGTTAGAGTCCAGGCTGTATCACATCCTGCACTGAGTCCCATAGAGCGGCGCATAATTGGCCCAGTGTCATCCGGGGTAGGCCATCATTATAAATAAGAATTTGTTCTTAACTGACTTGCCTAGTTAAATAAAGGTTGCACACACACACACCAAACTGACCAAAAAGTTATTTTGTTGGCATTTCCGTACGTTCCCATTACCAGCAAAACATAACAAAACCTATATCTTTCACTTACTTGCTGTGCTGTTTGGTTGTTCATTTGTTCAGTCATTTCAGTCTCAACCAGGATTTCATCATACATGTCAAGCAGTTTCAGCTCTGTCTGTTCATGGCCTCTCTTCCTCGGTGCGCACTGTCACTGTGTCTGTTTCCATCTTGTCCAGCTGTGTCTGTAACATGTCACGTAAGCCCTATTTCTTGTCTGTATCGACGTAGCGGTCCTTGTACCTAGCATCGAGCATGGTGGCGACACAGTAAAGACAGAATGCCACCGAATCGCTTGTTCACAGCCTGTCGGCAGTCTTGTTGAGCAGGCGTTTCAATGCCATGACAGAGGGTATCACGTCTGCTGCAGACATAGGTGAAGAGCTTATTTCTCCAGTCAGTTGTTCGAATGGAGCTAGAAGTGTGTTCATGTTTACAAGTTTCAAACATGTTGTCAAATGCCATTGAAATGGCAGCAGCAGTATGAGAACCAGCACATTCTTAAGCATGCAATATGGCTTTCCTCAGTACGAAATACTCGTCAACCCACTGTGCTATCAGACTCAGCATGCTCATGGAGCTCATATCACTGGTCTAAATGTCAGTCGTGAAGCTAATAGCAGTGACGCTATTACTGTGTAACTCCGGTAGGGCAACATCTGAAAAATAGCGCACTTGGTAGTGCGTACCGGTGCTCGACCAGTCGGCGAAATCCAACATCACCCGTGACAGAGAACGGTTGATTGTCAAGGGCAATGATTTCCATTATCTTTGCGTTAATGGATTTCGCCTTTGAGTTGTCTCGCTGAAATTTCCGTAGTCTATCCAATGACTGCTGGACTTGTTGACTGCTTGATCCACACAGCAGACATTGTGGACTAGGTTAGGAATGCTGTGTTGCATGTGTAGCGCAACATTTTACGTGACGTCATTATGTCATGTGCCTACGTTATATAGTTATGCACGGCAGCTTTGACATCGGTTTTTAACATCGGCATTAAACTAAACATCTGCGGATGTTGGCATTTTTAGCTAATATCGTCCGATTCCGATATGTTCACCGATATATCGTGCATCCCTAGTTCTAGAGTTTTGGAATTCTGGTGGAAAGAGATTCTATGTGCTGTCTGTGAGTCCAGTATTCTCAATCTGTCTTGCCTTGTTGATAGTCTGTCAACTAGTTTTATGAGAATGGCTATTCTCTTTGCTGAATGTATTGTTGTTGCAGTAGAACTCGGCTTGTGCGATCCTCAAGAATGTGTAAACATCAGCCACATGGGGCATTGACAGTCAGTGGCTGCATGCTAAAATGTATGAAGGAATTTCTGAGGGAATTCTTTGCTCAAAAGGAGAGGCTTCAGTCTTTTTCTTCTATTTTTCTCTGTCACCCCCCACACCCCGCCCCTCTCTCTCGTTCTCTCGCCCCCCTCTTGCTCTCTCTGCTTATCTCTGAATTATACAGTATATCTCCCGGCAGCAGCCAGGGTGGTGTTTTTTATTTTTTTCATCTTCGCCTGATATCTCAGGGCCGACTCAATGGCTTTGTGGAACAGAAACATTATAGACTCTTACTGTCGGAGTGTTAACTGCAATGCATAGAACAACTAAAGGGGAAGGGAGGTGTGTTTGTGCCTGCCCCTGTGTATGTGCGTGTGTTTCAGTTTACATGTGTGTGTGTGCCTGTGTGTGTTTACCGTGAGCCGTGTCTTGAAGATTCCTTGCCACCATACTCCTGGGAGAAGGGAAGCCATCCACATATAAGAAATGAATGACGTAATGTGCCGGGAGGTAATGGGCTTATGTAACCTACTGGAACAGAGGAGCTCATTAGATACTGGGGACTTAACCCCAGCCGTGCCCGACCATCCTTCCTCCTGCTTCCTTTGTCACTGCAACCCTGTGGGAAAAAGGGAGGCGATTGAAGATTTTTCCAAATTAGTACCCTGTTCCTATATAGTGCACTCTGTAGGGAATAGAGTACCGTTTGGGACACAACCATAGACTGGAAGGACTGTGGTTGTCTGTGGCTCAGTCGGCAAGCGTGTGGTGCTCGCAACACCAAGGTTGTAAGTTCAATTCCTTCAGGGATCACTTACATAGAGTACATACATATCCCAAGTTCAAGAAACATTCAAGAAACACTCTGAAAACTTTATTTTGCAAAAAGTCGTCACCTCATTTCACCTTTTTATATTCGGCCGGACAGGCTAAAATATTTGGGCAGTTATGCCTTGATCAGAGCATCAAGAGATGTGCCAAAGCCATTGTTTTTATATACAGGTGCATAGGTGATAATTAAAATTGCCCACATCTGTGGGAGGGTGGTACATAGTGGTAATAAAACATTAGTGAACCAACAATTATTACAATATACAGTGCCAGTCAAAAGTATGGACACACCTACTCATTCAAGGGTTTTTCTTGATTTTTACTTGATTTCTACATTGTAGAATAATAGTAAAGACATCAAAACGATGAATTAGCACATATGGAATCATGAAGTAACCAAAAAAGTGTTTAACAAATCAAAATATATATTAGATTTTAGATTCACCAAAGTAGGCACCCCTTGCCTATTTGACAGATTTGCACACTCTTGGCATTCTCTCAACCAGCTTCATGAGGAATGCTTTTTCAACAGGCTTGAAGGAGTTCCCACATATGCTGAGCACTTGTTGGCTGCTTTTCCTTTACTCTGCATTCCAACTCATCCCAAACCATCTCAGTTGGGTTGAGGTCAGGTGATTGTGGAGGCCAGGTCATCTGATGCAGCACTCCATCACTCTCCTTCTTGGTCAAATAGCTCAAATAGAACATTGTAGGGATGTTACCTCCTTAATATATGTCATGTATTCCAGGCCAACAAAGCCAAACACCGTCCTCTTTGCGCTCATCAGAACATAACATGTATCCTCTTTCATGCCTTTGTGAGGGGCAGGCTGGCAGAGACAGGCTGGCAGACAGACAGACAGACAGACAGACAGACAGACAGACAGACAGGCAGGCAGGCAGGCAGGCAGGCAGGCAGGCAGGCAGGCAGGCAGGCAGGCAGGCTGGCAGACAGACAGACAGATAGGCAGGTAGTCAGACAGACATGCAGGCAGGCAGGCAGGCAGGCTGGCAGACAGACAGACAGACAGATAGGCAGGTAGTCAGACAGGCTGGAGGTCAGACATGCTGGCAGGCAAAGGAGGCAGTGTGGAGGATGTCAGAGTTTCCGGTCTATTTCCAGCGCTGCGCCTCATTCTACAGTAGGTGACTGGGGGGACTGTGTGTCATTAAAGGGCCGTCCTCTGCCTCTACCCAAGTATGAAATGCAGCGCCTTAGAGAGGCTGGTCTGCTTTGTTTTGTTCCACCAGAGTGTCGCAACATGGAAATCGTGGGCAGAGAGATCAAGGATAACCATGGCAGACCTTTTTATTCAACATTTCTGTCATGATTTGATCATGACAGAAAAACAGACTTTTCTGGGCTGTAATAACGACTGTAATAATGATCAACATTGAAAACTACAATATACTGTATGTGCCAAGTGTCCAAAGTCTATACTTCATTGTAGATTAAGAGGAATAAATAGATATCATTGATAATAAGGAATCATATTAAGACAAGGACATACTACAACTTTGTGGTTTCTCTGAAGGTGACTGACTCTGAGCCAGATCGGAGCATAGAGAACAGTCTCCCAGGACCTATAACCATAACAGTAAAACAACCTCAATTATTCCCCAGTTGAACATTTTCAAACCATTTTATAGTTGATTCAAAGATATAAAACTTTATTGGGTAAAAGGAGAAAGGACAGTTGACAGTGCGTAGTATGGTTTTCCAGCCACAGGTTTATGCTGTCTATGTTATAACCCCTCTGTTACATTTAAAACTTTATTGGACAGGACTTCTGGAGAAAGTATAGAAAATTAGGCGTTTATTAGGTTTTGTGCCCTGTGTGTGTAGACTGCATGGTGGTGGTAACCTATTCCCTACGTAGTGAATTACTTTTGACCAGGGCCAATAGGGTAGTGCACTAAATATGGGATAGGGTGTCATTTTGGATGAATCCCCAGTAAGTGTGTCTATCTAATGTTCCAATGAGTAATTCATTCAGAACTACAGGCTGTAAATATGAATAGTATTTCTCAGACAGCTGCTGAAACATGATATACAGTATCAATATTTAGCACCACAGATGTTGCTTGGTATTTTACAATGCCAATCATCTCCTGATCGACCCCTCTAAGTGGCAAACAGCTGATTGATATCCTCTAGTAAATTTCCAAAAACACAACAAGGCCTTGATAATAAACTACTGGTGACTATCAAGATGTCTGATTATAACTATTTTATAATTGGCTAGCCTCTTCAGTTTTTAAAACGTCCTGTGTGATTTACTATCATGGAACATGTCATATGTACTGTAGTATTCAACATTTTAAAAATCAAATCTACTGCATTTCATATTTTGGTGGCTCTGGTGATACATACAAAAGTCCTAGTTATTAAGCGCATATAGTGCTGGTAGCTGTGAGGACTGGAGCAGTTATAGAAGCCCTTTGCTAAGACAGCTGTGTGTTCCTGAGGCACGTCTGCATCCTTCCTCAGCCACGATCAAAGGAGAATGTAAAAGGACTGGGTATATGGTCTGCTCTACTCTGCTCTGCTCTACTCTGCTTCACTCTACTCTGCTCTACTCTATTCTGCTCTGCTCTACTGTGCTTCACTCTACTCTGCTATACTCTGCTCTACTCTATTCTGCTTTACTCTGCCGGCTCTACTTCACTCTGCTCTACTCTACTCTGCTTTACTCTGCTTCACTCTACTCTCCTTTACTCTGCTCTACTCTGCTTTACTCTGGTCAAAATCTTTTATGCCAGCAAAGATTTTCAGATCACAGCTATGCTGACAGAAAGAAAGAGAGAGAGTGAGAGAGAGAGAGAGCAGCCTGAGAGCAGAGTGGGAGAGGGCATACACCTACATCAGATTTACCTCAGGACTCAGTAACGTACCAGTCCCTTTCTACTGCCAAACTCGTCTTGGATTCGTGTGAATTTTAGATGATATCTTGATAGATTTCTGACGGTTAGCAAAAACCTGCAGATTGCAAATATAGTCAGGAGAGTATGTTGAAATACAACCATACATCTCACTACACACGCTACTTATTAAAACATTCCCCAACCAGAAACCGTGGATAGATGGCAGCATTCGCGCAAAACTGAAAAGCAGCGAACCGCTGCTTTTAATCAGGGCAAGGTGACCGGAAATATGACCAAATACAAACAGTGTAGCTATTCCCTCCGCAAGTTAATCAAACAAGCTAAGCATCAGTATAGAGACAAAGTAAAGTCGCAATTCAAAGGCTCAGATACGAGAGGTATGTGGCAGGGTCTACATTCAGTCATGGACTCACCAATTTGTAAGTCGCTCTGGATAAGAGCGTCTGCTAAATGACTTAAATGTAATGTAAATGTATGGACTACAAAATAAAAAACAGCCCCGTCGCGGACCACGATGTCTTGCTCCCAGACAGACTAAACAACTTCTTCGCTCGCTTTGAGGACAATACAGTGCAACTGACACGGCCCGCTACCAAAACCTGCGGGCTCTCCTTCACTGCAGCCAACTTGAGTAAAACATTTAAACGTGTTAACCCTTGCAAGGCTGCAGGCCCAGACGGCATCCCCAGCCGAGTCCTCAGAGCATGCGCAGACCAGCTAGCTGGTGTGTTTATGGACATATTCAATCAATCCCTATCCCAGTCTGCTATTCCCACATGCTTCAAGAAGGCCACCATTGTTCCTGTTCCCAAGAAATCTAAGGTAACTGAGCTAAATGACTACCGCCCCGTAGCACTCACTCACTCGTCACCATGAAGTGCTTTGAGAGACTAGTTAAGGACCATCGCAATCACACTGCACACTGCCCTAACCCATCTGGACAAGAGGAATACCTATGTAAGAATGCTGTTCATCGACTACAGTTCATTATTTAACACCATAGTACCCTCCAAACTCGTCATTAAGCTCGAGACTCTGGGTTTCGACCCCGCCCTGTGCAACTGGGTCCTGGACTTCCTGACGGGCCGCCCCCAGGTGGTGAGGGTAAACAACATCTCCAACCCGCTGATCTTCAACACTGGGTCCCCACAAAGGTGCGTTCTCAGCACTCTCCTGTACTCCCTGTTCACCCACGACTGTGTGGCCATGCACGCCTCCAACTCAATCATCAAGTTTGCAGACAAGTTTGCAGACAACACTACAGTGGTAGGCTGATGTACAATCGAGAGCAGCCTGCCGGGTTGTATCACCGCCTGATACGTCAACTGCTCCGCCCATAACCATAAGGCTCACCAGAGGGTTGTGAGGTCTGCACAACGCATCACCGGGGGCAAACTACCTGCCCTCAAGGATAGCTACACCACCCGATGTCACAGGAAGGCCAAAAGGAACATCAAGGGCAACAACAACCCGAGCCACTGCCTGTTCACCCCGCTATCATCCAGAAGGCGAGGTCAGTACAGGTGCATCAAAGCGGGGACCGAGAGACTGAAAAACAGCTTCTATCTCAAGGCCATCAGACTGTTAAACAGCCATCACTAACATTGAGTGGCTTCTGCCAACATACTGACTCAACTCTAGCCACTTTAAGATGGAAAAATTTATGGAAATAAATGTATCTCTAGCCACTTTATACAATGCCACTTTTACACTGCTCAAAAAAATAAAGGGAACACTAAAATAACACATCCTAGATCTAAATGAATTAAATATTCTTATTAAATACGTTTTTCTTTACAAAGTAGAATGTGCTGACAACAAAATCACACAAAAATGATCAATGGAAATCAAATTCATCAACCCATGGAGGTCTGGATTTGGAGTCACACTCAAAATTGGAAGTGGAAAACCACACTACAGGCTGATCCAACTTTGATGTAATGTCCTTAAAACAAGTCAAAATGAGGCTCAGTAGTGTGTGTGGCCTCCACGTGCCTGTATGACCTCCCTACAACGCCTGGGCATGCTCCTGATGAGGTGGCGTATGGTCTCCTGAGGGATCTTCTCCCAAACCTGGACTAAAGCATCCGCCAACTCATGGACAGTCTGTGGTGCAACGTGGTGTTGGTGGATGGAGCGAGACATGATGTTCCAGACGTGCTCAATTGGATTCAGGTCTGGGGAATGGGCGGGCCAGTCCATAGCATCAATGCCTTCCTCTTGCAGGAACTGCTGACACACTCCAGCCACATGAGGTCTAGCATTGTCTTGCATTTGGAGGAACCCAGGGCCAACCGCACCAGCATATGGTCTCACAAGGGGTCTGAGGATCTCATCTCGGTACCTAATGGCAGTCAGGCTACCTCTGGCGAGTACATGGGGGGCTGTGCGGCCCCCCCAAAGAAATGCCACCCCACACCATGACTGACCCACCGCCAAACCGGTCATGCTGGAGGATGTTGCAGGCAGCAGAACGTTCTCCACAGCGTCTCCAGACTCTGTCACGTCTGTCACATGTGCTCAGTGTGAACCTGCTTTCATCTGTGAAGAGCACAGGGCGCCAGTGGCGAATTTGCGAATCTTGGTGTTCTCTGGCAAATGCCAAACGTCCTGCACGGTGTTGGGCTGTAAGCACAACCCCCACCTGTGGACGTCGGGCCCTCATACCACCCTCATGGAGTCTGTTTCTGACCATTTGAGCAGAGACATGCACATTTGTGGCCTCCTGGAGATCATTTTGCAGGGCTCTGGCAGTGCTCCTCCTGCTCCTCCTTGCACAAAGGCGGAGGTAGCGGTCCTGCTGCTGGGTAGTTGCCCTCCTACTGCCTCCTCCACGTCTCCTGATGTACTGGCCTGTCTCCTGGTAGCGCCCATGCTCTGGACACTACGCTGACAGACACAGCAAACCTTCTTGCCACAGCTCACATTGATGTGCCATCCTGGATGAGACTCCGTCTCATGCTACCACTAGAGTGAAATCACCGCCAGCATTCAAGTGACCAAAACATCAGCCAGGAAGCATAGGAACTGAGAAGTGGTCTGTGGTTATCACCTGCAGAACCACTCCTTTATTGGGGGTGTCTTGCTAATTGACTATAATTTCCACCTGTTGTCTATTCCATTTGCACAACAGCATGTGAAATGTATTGTCAATCAGTGTTGCTTCCTAAGTGGACAGTTTGATTTCACAGAAGTGTGATTGACTTGGAGTTACATTGAGTTGTTTTAATGTTCCCTTTATTTTTTTGAGCAGTGTATAATGTTTACATACCCTACATTACTCATTTCATATGCATATACAGTACTCTATACCATCTACTGCATCTTGCCTATGCCGTTCGGCCATCACTCATTCATATATTTTTAGTTACATATTCTTATTCATTCATTTACACTTGTGTGTATAAGGTAGTTGTTGTGAAATTGTTAGATTACTTGTTAGATATTACTGCACGGTCGGAACGAGAAGCACAAGCATTTCCAACACTCGCATTAACATCTGCTGACCATGTATATGTGACAAATAAAATTGGATTTGATTGATGTGGAATATGATACATAACACAGGATCATTATTTTACCATTTTAGAAACCTGAATGATAATGTTTAAACTTGACTGTCTCACTGTCAAAGTGTATTAAATGTGTGTGTGGCTGACCTCTAGTCTTGTGTGTCTCATGTACTGTCCTCAGGTAGAGCAGTGAGTGGTTTGCCCCATGCTCATTCATCTTTGGGGAGATATTTTTTACAGGATCCTATTTAAGCCCAGAGCCTAGTGCAGGGCAGCAGCAATCGCAGCCACTCTCACCACTCTCACCTCAAGTTCTGTCAAAGGCATCTTTGATCAAGTTTTTTTTTAAAGTAAATCTCCACAGTGTTTTCACAGGGTCGGAAATAGGTTTTCAACTAGATGCACTTTGTGTGTTTGTTCACTGAAGCATCTCCCATATGTGAATAACAGATTCATTTTCTCCAAGTAATTGTACAGATGTTTGGTATATTGCAGACCTTACATTAATTAATACTGTACATCTTGAGAACATAGTTGTGTGCCTCTTTGCTAAGTTCAGCATTGGGAGTGTTGTCAACTCACCTGCTATGCTTCGTAGACATTGTTTATGCTGAAGATCTGAACCTGTTCACCTTCTGTGATCCCTGTACCTCTCGAGCTGTCTACCTCCTCTCACTTCAGAAATACATCTCGTGCTTCTGTCTGAAAAACCCAAAGTTTTTCTTTTGAGAGTGTGTCTGAGTTACTGTTGTTTACCAAGCATGGCTCTGTGGATGTTACAGCTTGGTATTGATTAGTGAGACAGAGAGAGAGTGGCTGAGAGAGAATCTTAGCTGTCGTTTCTGAGAAGTGAAGCATCTGAGTAAGAGCCATCTGTCTGCCTACAGCCAAACATATCCCATCACGTCATCGCCAGCCTAAAGTAATCCCTTCATACTCATAGGTGTCCTCCTCATCTAATTCACCATGCCGGTAACACAACAAACACATTAAACTGAAACCGGATGAAAAGAAAATACCCAATGCTGACAAAAGCCAAATAACACATGGTACTGTAATTGGAGGTGTGACATTGAAGTGGTCCTGCTCTGCTCAGTCATGATATCTAGGAAGAACAGGTGCAGTACACCAGAGAGGTCAAGGTAGGTGTCTCTGAGTGTTGTGAGGCTGGGCTGTTTTGAACCAGGGCTGCAATGCCTCTCTTCTTTGTGGAGTGTTTTTCTTTTTTTTTACCCAGGATGCTCTGCTCTGGTGGCTCTCCTTGCAATTAAAGGGAAGTTTCCGTCAGAGGCTACCTGTACTGTACTGTGGTGTGCTGTGTGCTGTGTGTGTGTGTGTGTGTGTGTGTGTGTGTGTGTGTGTGTGTGTGTGTGTGTGTGTGTGTGTGTGTGTGTGTGTGTGTGTGTGTGTGTGTGTGTGTGTGTGTGTGTGTGTGTGTGTGTGTGTGTGTGTGTGTGTGTGTGTGTGTGTGTGCGCATGCTTGCGTGTCAGTGTGTGTGTCCGTCAGAGGGCTATCTGTGCTCTGTGTGGCCCATATGTTTGGCTGCTGATAGAGCATGGATTACTGTGTTAGGGCCTGGGATAACAGGCTGTTTATAACCTTGGCAGAGTCTGGGGCCTAATCTGGCAGCAGCATATTTCCCCTCAGCTCCTCGATAAAGCCTGTTAGCAGCTTTATCATACGGCCAGATAAAAGCAGAGGCAGAGCGAGACGAGCAGGTTAGAGGCAGAGTACAACACAGAACCAAGTCACAATTTGGCACCGCACACACACCCTCCGCGGTTTTGCTGCACAGTTCTTTTTAGAACCCCTGTCTCCCCTTCCCTAACACACACACTGGCAGAAAGAGCAATCCATTTCTACACCTGCCTTTGGAAGCAACATGGAGACCAGCAGACGGACAAATTAAAAGGAACATGTCCTCATTTGTCATTGGGGCTTTTGTTTACAGGTTGGTAAATAATGAATGGTGGGAGTGCAGCAGTACAGGTTTGTCTGAAACTAAAGACTAGGAAGTTGGAGATGATATAATACTGGCAGTGAAGAACAATAAAATGTTTACTTTGCCGTATTTAGTATGCCTTTAAGGTATGTGACTTATTAATACTTACTTGGCAAGATAAAACTTGTGAAATGCAGTCACCATTTTCTTATTTACAAACTAAGCTTGTGTTTAGTGAGTCCACCAGATCAGAAGCAGTAGGGATGACCGAGGATGTTCCCTTGCTAAGCGCGTGAATTAGATAAGTGCGTGAATTAGACAATTGTCCTGTCCTACTAAGCAAGTGGAACGAGTACTTTTGGGAGTCAGGGAAAATGTATGGAGTAAAAAGTACATTATTTTCTTTAGGAATGTAGAGAAGTAAAAGTAAAAGTTGTCGAAAATATAAATAGTTAAGTACAGATACAACAAAAAACGACTTAAGTAGTACTTGAAAGTATGTATACTTTGTATACTTTAGTATGTATACTTTACAGCACTGGATGCAGTGGAGTTAAAGTTAACTATCAAACTATTGATTTAGTTTCAGAGTCTTTGTGTTTCTACTCCATCTGAGGCTGCTAGGCATTATGGGTAAAGCGTATCTGCCTGGTATGCCCCCCAAACCCAACTCTACTCCATCTGAGGCTGCTAGGCATTATGGGTAAAGCGTATCTGCCTGGTATGCCCCCCAAACCCAACTCTACCCCATCTGAGGCTGCTAGGCATTATGGGTAAAGCGTATCTGCCTGGTATGCCCCCCAAACCCAACTCTACCCCATCTGAGGCTGCTAGGCATTATGGGTAAAGCGTATCTGCCTGGTATGCCCCCCATCCCAGTCACGACAGCTCTGCCTCAGCACATTTATAAAGCTCTCCTTTCAGAGGCAGGGAAGGAAAATTGTCATCCTTTATAAATTGCCTGTACTTTTCCTGTAGCTTAAAGATCTTCCCTTTCTCGTTCAATCGCTCTTTTGTGCCTACTTTCTCCTTCTCTCTCTCCCTCTTTCAGGAAAATTGCTTTCCCGCAATCAACAGAGTGCTTTCTGCACTTAGGGGTAAATACAGGTAGCCTGAAGCATTAACATACCATTATTGAGACAAGTGTCAAGCCTTTAGCAGTTCCCTCTGCATTGGAGCACAGTGTGAGCAGGATTATCAGGAATGGGAGGACTAAGGGGGCAAAGACTTTTACAGCAGCAGGACTTCAGTAAATACTTGGAAGTTGGTGAATAGTTTGAATTGGCTACAAATGCTGAACTGCTAAACATATGCAACCCTCACCCCCTTTCACCCCTCTCCCAGGCCCCTTCTCATCCCCTCCAAGTCCCCCATCTCACCCCCCTGCGAGTCCCTCTCCCAGTCCCCCATCTCACCCCCCTGCCAGTCCCTCTCCCAGTCCCCCATCTCACCCCCCTGCCAGTCCCTCTCCCAGTCCCCCATCTCACCCCCTGCCAGTCCCTCTCCCAGTCCCCCATCTCACCCCCTGCCAGTCCCTCTCCCAGTCCCCCATCTCACCCCCTGCCAGTCCCTCATCTCACCCCCTGCCAGTCCCTCTCCCAGTCCCCCATCTCACCCCCTGCCAGTCCCTCTCCCAGTCCCCCATCTCACCCCCTGCCAGTCCCTCTCCCAGTCCCCCTCTCACTCTGCTTTATTATTTAATATTCTTTAGTACCTCTCTCATCAGGGATGGGAAGGCTGCGATGCTGTGATGTGCAGCAGGTCTGATCTCTCACCCTCTCACCAGGGAGTCTTTCTCTCCCTCCCTCTCGCTTTCTCTCTCCTCTTAACCCATCCCTCCTCCCCCTCTCTTTCCCTTCCAGCCCCCCTCTCACCCCCCTCCCAGTCAGTCCCCTTCCCTCCCAGTCCCCCCTCCCCCTCATCTCTCCCTCCTACCAGTCCCCCTCTTACCCCCCTGCCAGTCCCCCTCCCAGCCCACTTCTCACCCGGCTTTATTATTGAATATTATTGAGTACCCCTCTCATCAGGGATGGACGGGCGGGCTGTGATGCTGTGATGTGCAGCAAGTCTGATCTCTCACCAGGGAGTCTTTCTCTCTCCCTCTATTTCTCTCCCCTTAACCCATCCCTCCTTCCCCTCTGTCTTTATCTCTCTCTAACTTACCCCCTCCATCCCTCGCTATCTAACTTCCTCAACCCCCCACCCCAGCTCTCATTCACCCCTTTCTTTTTGTCTCTTGATTGACAACAGGGGTTCGTCTTGACCTACATGTTCATTTGCTCTGTGAACCAGATAGTGTTGTTTTGTCCTCTCCCCTCATGTATTGAATCAGTCCACTCGGCCATTCACAGTGAATCTTCACTACTTCATATTCTATTCTAATATTTCATTTGATACAGGCGGGGCCTGGGAGGGGGTCTTAGAGCTGGGATGGGTACTATTAGTATTAGTGTCCCCAGGGCCTTCTGTCTGGGACTTTGGGACAGAGAGATGGGTTCCCAGCCGTAGTGTGTGTGAGTTCCATGTAAAACCCTTTCCACGGAGGGGTTCTACGTAGAATCCAAAAGGATTCTACCTGGAACCAAAAAGGTTTCTCCTATGGGGGCAGCCAAAGCACCCTTTTGGAACCTTTTTTTTAAGAGTATATGACTGACCCTGTAAAACAACCCATTTTACTGCACCTATCCGGTGTCCATTATGTGACAAAACGTGTTTTTATTTTTACAAAGAGACTATCATAATATTTATTTCATATTTTTGTTTCTACTCTGGGCTGCTAGGCACTATTGTCACGTTCTGACCTTTATTTCCTGTGTTTTGTATTTAGTTAGTATGGTCAGGGCGTGAGTTGGGTGGGCAGTCTATGTTTGTTTTTCTATGTTTTGGTTATTTCTATGTTTCGGCCTAGTATGGTTCTCAATCAGAGGCAGGTGTCATTAGTTGTCTCTGATTGAGAATCATACTTAGGTGGCCTGGGTTTCACTGTGTGTTTGTGGGTGATTGTTCCTGTCTCTGTGTGTGCACCAGATAGGACTGTTTTGAGTTTTCACATTTCTTGTTTTTTTTGTTAGTTTGTTCATGTGTACCTTTACGCATTAAAAAGTACCATGGACAATTACCACACCGCGTATTGGTCCTCTGATCCGTTTCGCCTCTCCTCTTCGGAAGAAGAGGAGGAAATTCATTACAACTATGGATAAAGCGTTTCCTCCTGGTATACTAATCCCCCATACCACGGCTTCGCCTCAGCACTATTATCCTTTAAAACATTTTTTTTTATTTAAACCTTATTTTACAGGTCCAGGTCTCCCTTGGAAAATAGGTATTTTGACCTCAGTGGTACAACACTGAGGTCAAACTACCTATTTCCCAAAGGAGACCTGGACCTGTTTAGTCATGCTTGTCAGTAACAATGTCCCCTAGTTTTCAAGTGTATAAAATGTTTGTCACGGTCGTCATAAGGAGGAAACCAAGGCACGGCGTGGCAAGCGTACGTTCTTAATTTATTAAGAAAGAACACTTAACAAACTGTGACGCTAATCTGAGTAGTGCAGACAGGCAACTAAACATAGAATATGAACCCACAAACTACCCAAGGAATATGGCTACCTAAATATGGTCCCCAATCAGAGACAACGATAAACAGCTGCCTCTGATTGGGAACCAATTCAGGCCACCATAGACCTACATAAACCTAGACTTAATACAAAAACTAACACCACCCTCGTCACACCCCGACCTAACCAAAATAATAAAGAAAACAAAGATAACTAAGGTCAGGGCGTGACAATGTTGCTATTGTCATCATTTGGTTTTGTGAATATCTGGCAGAAAACTGTGCAGGTAAAATGTCCATTCTTGAGAAATAATCCAGTCAGAATGTGGTGGTACAGAGAGACAGGTCTGTAATGGCATCTTAGTGTGTTTGATGCCTTCTGTTGTTTCCCTGCAGAATGCCTGGAACAAAGTCAGCATCTTGTACACAAATGGAGGAGAGGAGGGCTCCCATGAGATCTCACTGTTAACAGACAGGCTCTCGCCTCTCACTCTCTCAATTTAATTCAATGGGCTTTACTGGTATGGGAAACGTGTTTACATTGCCAAAGGAAGGGAAAAACACAAAAGTGAAATAAACCATCCAAAATTTACAGTAAACATTATATGCACAAACGTTTCAGAGGAATAGAGACATTTAAAATGTAATTTTATGGATATGTACAGTGGTATAACGATGTGCAAATAGTTAATAAATAAACAATGGTGTTTGTTCTTCACTGGTTGGGCAGTGTGCACATATCCCGTCTTCTCTTGAGAGCCAGGTCTGCCTACGGCGTCCTCTCTCAATAGCAAGGCTATGGTCACTGACTCTGTATAGTCAAAGCTTTCCTTAATTGTGCTTTCCTCCTCGAAGCCTACCATTGACAATGTAAAAAATAGATCAGGATCCTTTTCAGTAAATTTAGGCAACAACCGGAGATGGGTTGAGGTCAGTGATAAAGTCATCTACAGTACTACTGCCAAGGAATGAGCTGTAGGTGTACCTACCATAGGAGTCTCCTCGAAGCCTACCATTGACTATGTACAGACCCAGCGTGCGACAGAGCTTTTTTCCCCCCATAGTTGTGTCTAGGGGAGCATATTTGGGAGTGTATACTGTCATCTGTAGGTAGGTGAGTGTCAGATTTTTGTCCAGTTATGGCATTTAGGTCACCACAGACTTCTACATGTTCCTGGGCCTGGAAATAGTTTATCTCCCCCTCTAGGATGGAGAAGCTGTCTCTTCTCTGTGTCACACCTGGTGTCACAACCTGGCTCTTAGATGGTGACAAGCAAGGGAGTCCACATGTTGGCAGTTAACTAACAAAGTACAAATCTAGAAAGGAAAACTAACCTGTGAAAGTGAGGGGTGTAATGGATAAAGGTAAAATGTGTGTAGGCGTTGAAGGGTGCACCTAATCAAAAAACATCATCAACCAGATCACAAAACAAAATGGTGCTTGTGGAGAGAGAGAGGCTGGACTGGGCACCAGGCACTTTTATCCCCTCGTTGATCCCAAACCCAGGTACAACTTGTCACCTTAATAATGACCCAATCAGCTCCACCTGTCCCCGATCTGCAAATAAAAGCACAAACACAGAGGAGGCAGGGAGAGTGTAACAATGGGGAGTCAAGGCTTCCCAAGTGGTGTAGCGGTCTAAGGTATTGTAGTGCTTGAGGTATCACTACAGATTCGGGTTCTCACAATTGTCCCAGCGTTGTCTGGGTTAGGGAAGGGTTTGGCCGGCAGGGATGTCCTTGTCCCATTGCGCTCTAGCGACTCCTGTGGCGGGCCGGGCGCATGCATGCTGACATGGTCGCCAGTTGTACGGTGTTTCCTCTGACACATTGGTGCAGCTGGCTTCCGGGTTAAGCGAGCAGTCTGTCAAGAAGCAGTGCGGCTTGGCAGGGTCGTGTTTAGGAGGACGCATGGCTCTCGACCTTTGCCTCTCCCGTGTCTGTATGGGATTTCCAGCGATGGGACCAGACTGTAACTACCAATTGGAGAAAAAGGGGTAAAAAAATATTTTAAATAAATAAAAGTATCGGGATATTTTTTTTCGACATTTTTATCTGAGATGATTTCCTTATTATTTTCTAGCGAGATGTAAAGGTTTCTGTTTTGACTAATTTAATAGAGTGGGTTAAGTCTGCTCTATACCCAAATTAGCATACCTCCTGAGTCTCTTCGCTGTTTCACACCCGGTCGTTTGGTGGATGGGTCCACCAGCTCTCTGTAACCTAGAGGGGAACCAGTGGGCCGTCTCCTCTATACCATGTTTCTTGTAGGATGACAATGTCTGTATTTCAAATTTATTTGATGAAGTCTGGGTTCCTGCTCTTTAGGCCGCTGGCAGATGACCTCAGACCTTGTATATTCCAGGATGAGACATACACTCCTCTCTCTCTCTGTCTCTGTTTGTGCCTCAGCTCAGACATGCAGTTAGTTTTAGTGGAGCCAGCAGCAGCTGTCACACCCACCAGAGTTGACACAATTATAACAGCATTAATGTGAGGAATAGTTCCCCAATAAAGATGCTCCTTAGTTAAGAGGAGTGGTACAGTAGTGATGATGTTTGTCTGAAGGAAATATATCTCACACTTAAATCCTTTGGTATTGCACTCCTATGGATGTTACATCAAAAGGTTTAATATTTATTAAACTAGACAAGTCAGTTAAGAACAAATTCTTATTTACAATGACGGCCTATCTCGGCCAAACCCTAACCAGGAAGACACTGGACTAATTGTGCGCCGCCCTATATGACTCCCAATCACGGCCGGTTGTGATACAGCCTTGAATCGAACCAGGGTCTGTAGTGAAACCTTTAGCACTGAGATGCAGTGCCTTAGACTGCTGCGCCACTCAGGAGCCATTTTGCATATTGGGTTGTAGAATATACTTAAGCTGGGACTCAAACACATTCAGACATTACCTGTGCACTACAATTTACTTTTAAAAGGGATTTCTGCTGCTTTGTCACAAACTTGAATAATACACGGTAACTGAGTCAAACAGTGCTGTATGAAGTCAAACTGTTACACTGAAACTATTTAAAGGGGAAAGGAATGGACCACATTATCCTTGAAATGATTGTTTCTTTTCATTCATCCACTCTGTAGTTCACTCCATTTCATTTCAGACTCTGTTCGTTCCTATCTACTCTGAACAATCAACAGGGGAACGTTTCCATGGCTGCACTGAACTCTCTTTCATTATCCATGGCTGCACTGAACTCTCTTTCATTATCCATGGCTGCACTGAACTCTCTTTCATTATCCATGGCTGCACTGAACTCTCTTTCATTATCCATGGCTGCACTGAACTCTCTTTCATTATCCATGGCTGCACTGAACTCTCTTTCATTATCCATGGCTGCACTGAACTCTCTTTCATTATCCATGGCTGCACTGAACTCTTTCATTATCCATGGCTGCACTGAACTCTCTTTCATTATCCATGGCTGCACTGAACTCTCTTTCATTATCCATGGCTGCACTGAACTCTCTTTCATTATCCATGGCTGCACTGAACTCTTTCATTATCCATGGCTGCACTGAACTCTCTTTCATTATCCATGGCTGCACTGAACTCTCTTTCATTATCCATGGCTGCACTGAACTCTCTTTCATTATCCATGGCTGCACTGAACTCTCTTTCATTATCCATGGCTGCACTGAACTCTCTTTCATTATCCATGGCTGCACTGAACTCTCTTTCATTATCCATGGCTGCACTGAACTCTCTTTCATTATCCATGGCTGCACTGAACTCTTTCATTATCCATGGCTGCACTGAACTCTCTTTCATTATCCATGGCTGCACTGAACTCTTTCATTATCCATGGCTGCACTGAACTCTCTTTCATTATCAATGGCTGCACTGAACTCTCTTTCATTATCCATGGCTGCACTGAACTCTTTCATTATCCATGGCTGCACTGAACTCTTTCATTATCCATGGCTGCACTGAACTCTCTTTCATTATCCATGGCTGCACTGAACTCTCTTTCATGATCCATGGCTGCACTGAACTCTCTTTCATTATCCATGGCTGCACTGAACTCTTTCATTATCCATGGCTGCACTGAACTCTTTCATTATCCATGGCTGCACTGAACTCTCTTTCATTATCCATGGCTGCACTGAACTCTCTTTCATTATCCATGGCTGCACTGAACTCTCTTTCATTATCCATGGCTGCACTGAACTCTCTTTCATTATCCATGGCTGCACTGAACTCTCTTTCATTATCCATGGCTGCACTGAACTCTCTTTCATTATCCATGGCTGCACTGAACTCTCTTTCATTATCCATGGCTGCATGGGCCTGCAATCATAATGACATTGTCTGCATCCCAAATGGCACCTTATTCCCTATATATACATGTATTTGGTCAGAAATAGTTCACTATATAGGGAATAGGGTGCCATTTGGGATGCTGGCCCTGTCATGAACAATCCTTTGCTGAGTTTCCTGCAGGGGACTGTGTTGGATCTAGTACAGCTTATATGCTTTAAAATAAGGCCCGAGGGGGTGTGATATATGGCCAATATACCACGGCTAAGGGCTGTTCTTAGGCACATTGCAATGCGGAGTGCCTGAACACAGCCCTTACCCGTGGTATATTGGCCATATATCACAAACCCCCAAGGTACCTTATAGCTATTATAAACTCGTTACAAACGCAATTAGAGCTGTAAAATTACATTTTTTGTCAAACCTGTGGTATATGGTCAGATACCACGGCTGTCAGCCAATCAGCATTCAGGGATCGAAACACCCAGTTTATGATGTACGCACTTCACTGTGATGTGGCTTAACAACATGCAGATGTCCCAGCAGCATTGTGTTGTGTTGATGTGTGATGTTTTAATGAGAGAGAAAGAGAGAAAGAGAGAAAGAAAGATAGAGAGCTGCCTGGAAGGCCCTGCTGCCGTAGCGATGTGATGCTCAACACTGACTTTTCATTTTTTCCAATGCAAAATAAGAGACCCATTAATAATGCAGCTCATTAAAGTGCGTAATTAATCCGTGGCTGTGTAACAAGGAGAGACTGGGGCGCACCAGGGGAGAAGCAGGGAGGGAGCTTGAGCTGTGCTCTCCAAGGGTGCAAGAGAGGGAGGAGGGGGATGCACAAGGGAGGAGACAGGAGCTGTGTAACAGGAAGAGACTGGGGCCTATCGGGGAGGACGAGGAGGCACAGGGGGGAGACAGGAGCTGTGTAACAGGGAGAGACTGGGGCCTATCGGGGAGGAGGAGGAGAAACAGGGAGGAGACAGGAGCTGTGTAACAGGAAGAGACTGGGGCCTATCGGGGAGGACGAGGAGGCACAGGGGGGAGACAGGAGCTGTGTAACAGGGAGAGACTGGGGCCTATCGGGGAGGAGGAGGAGAAACAGGGAGGAGACAGGAGCTGTGTAACAGGGAGAGACTGGGGCCTATCGGGGAGGACGAGGAGGCACAGGGGGGAGACAGGAGCTGTGTAAACAGGGAGAGACTGGGGCCTATCGGGGAGGAGGAGGAGAAACAGGGAGGAGACAGGAGCTGTGTAACAGGGAGAGACTGGGGCCTATCGGGAGGAGGAGGAGGCACAGGGAGGAGACAGGAGCTGTGTAACAGGGAGAGACTGGGGCCTATCGGGGAGGAGGAGGCACAGGCAGGGAAGCACACCAGGGGAGACGGAAAATAGGTCCTGGGACATGTACTAGTCTGTGGCGACCTAAATGCCAGAACTAGACAAGAACCTGACACCCTCAGCACACAGAGGCACAAACACCTGCCTGGAGGTGACAGCATGTGGCCTCCTAGGCACAACTACGACAACATAACCAACAAAAACGGGTCACAACTCCTGCAGCTTTGTCGTACCCTGGGTATGTACATTATCAATGGTAGGCTTCGAAGGGACTCCTATGGTAGGTACACCTATAGCTCATCTCTTGGCAGTATTACTGAGTCTCTCAGAGCATTCACAGTCAGCCCACTGCACCCCTATCAGATCACAGCAAAGTCGCAGTCTATTTAAACAGAGCAATACTCAATCATGAAGCATCAAAGCCAAAGGAACTGAATAAAATTAAGAAATACTGTAGATCAGTGGTTCCCAAACTTTTTATAGTCCCGTACTCCTTCAAACATTCAACCTCCAGCTGTGTATCCACTCTAGCACCAGGGACAGCGCACTCTTAAATGTTGTTTTTTTGCCATCATTGTAAGCCTGCCACACACACACTATACGATACATTTATTAAACAGAAGAATGAGAGTTTTTGTCACAACCCGGCTAATGGGAAGTGACAAAGTGCTCTTATAGGACCAGGGCACAAATAATAATATAATAATAATCAATAATTTTGCTCTTTATTTAACCATCTTACATATAGCCCCTTATTTGTTAATTGAAAATGGTGAATAACTCACCACAGGTTAATGAGAAGGGTGTGCTTGAAAGGATGCTCATAACTCTGCAGTGTTGGGTTGTATTTGCGAGAGACTCACCATTAAATCATTTCCCCACACAGTCTGTGCCTGAGGGCTGAGAATCCACTCTCACATAGGTATGTGGTTGCAAAGGGCAGCAGTGTCTTAACAGCGCGATTTGCCAAGGCAGGATACTCTGAACACAGCTCAATCCAGAAATCTGGCAGTGGCTTCTGATTAAATTCAATTTTCACAGAACCGCATGTTGCAATTTCAATGAGGCTCTTGTTCAGATATCGGTAAGTGGACTGGAGGCAGGGCATAAAAGGGATAACGAATCCAGTTGTTTGTGTCATCCGTTTCAGGAAAGTACCTGCGTAATTGGGCATCCAACTCACTCAGGTGCTTCGCTATATCACATTTGACATTGTCCATAAGCTTGAGTTCATTTCCCAAAATTTTTTTTACCCCTTTTTCATGGTATCCAATTGTTGTAGTATCTTCTATCTTGTCTCATCGCTACAACTCCCGTACGGTCTCGGGAGAGACGAAGGTTGAAAGTCATGCGTCCTCCGATACACAACCCAACCAAGCCGCACTGCTTCTTAACACAGCGTGCATCCAACCCGGAAGCCAGCCGCACCAATGCGCCGGAGGAAACACCGTGCACCCGACCACCTTGGTTAGCGCACACTGCGCCCAGCCCGCCACAGGAGTCGCTGGTGCGCGATGAGACTTTGGACACCCCTACCGACCAAGCCCTCCCTAACCCGGGTGAGTCCCTGGGCGCGAACCCAGGGACTCTGATGGCACAACTGGCGCTGCAGTACAGCGCCCTTAACCACTGTGCCACCCGGGAGGCCAATATAGAATTCTTAATCATAATCATAGCCTCAGTTTTGCCCGCACATTAAATATAGTTGCGGAAAGTCCCTGTAATCCTAGATTACGTTCATTCGGGTGAGAAAAACATCACCCAGTTAGGCCAGTCGTGGAAGAATCACATCATCATGCAAGCAGTCAGACAAGTAAAAATGATGGTCAGTAAAGAAAAGCGTTACATGGTCGCTGCCCATGTAACGGTCGTCTTCCTCCCCTCTTCTGAGGAGGCGTAGCAAGGATCGGAGGACCAATGCACAGCGTGGTAATTGTCCATATTGATTTAATTGCATAAATGAACACTCAACAGAAAACAATAAAGCCACAACGAACAAAACAAAACAGTCCTGTACAGTGAATACACAAAACACAGAACAGAAAATAATCACCCACACCACACAGGTGGGAAAAGGCTACCTAAGTATGATTCTCAATCAGAGACAAATAACGACACCTGCCTCTGATTGAGAACCATACCAGGCCAAACACAAAAACACCACATAGAATAAGGAACATAGACAACCCACCCAACTCACGCCCTGACCATACTAAAACAAAGACATAACAAAATAACTAAGGTCAGAACGTGACAGCCCATATCATTGCATAGTGCAGAAAATACATGAGAGTTCAGGGGCCTTGCTTTAACAAAGTTAACCATTTTCATTGTAGTGTCCAAAACATCTTTCAAGCTGTCAGGCATTCCCTTGGCAGCAATAGCCTCTCGGTGGATGCTGCAGTGTACCCAAGTGGCATCGGGAGGAACTGCTTGCACGTGCGTTACCACTCCACTATGTCTCCCTGTCATGGCTTTTGCGCCATCAGTACAGATACCAACATGAGCAGCAGCTACGTTTGGCTACATACAGACCGTTAGTGGAATTCCTGCGAGAGAGTAACGGTTCATGTAATTGGATGTTAATTATATGACTAGGCTACCTGTATTTGACATTGTGTTGTTATTTTGCTGAACAATAGATTGTTTAATTGTATTTTTTGGCAGTAAAACAAGGCTACTCAGGTGAGAAAAAAACTCACCCAAATGTATAGCCCCGTTGTAAAATATAAATGGACTGTTTGAAAATGTGAAGAATTTCTTAATTAAAAAAAAAAGATATATAGATTTTTTAAAAAGTGAATCACATTTTTATTTGGCGTACCCCCAACGGCATTGCTCGTACCCCTGAAGGAATCTAGTATGGAAACCTACCAAAAACAATTATGCAACAATAAATTAATTTCCTTTTAGACAACTTCCTGAACAAAACGTTCCACTGTAATAGTGAATGTGTAAACTTGGCAGTAGTTTATCATAATTTGTGGATACAAATTTGACCCCAATTACTAATGTGGGATATGAGCCTTCACCCTGCACACCCAAATTGAAAAACAAGCAAACCAAAAAAAAAGCCTTTGACTCAAGTTGGCATGAGGGTCGGCTATACAAATTGATGGAAAGTGGTGTTGGGGGAAAAGATACGACATTATAAAATACATGTCCACAAGCAACAAGTGTGCGGTTAAAATAGGCAACAAAAAAACAACATTTCTTTCCACATTGCCGTGGGGTGAGACAGGGATGCAGCTTAAGCCCCACCTTCTTTAACATATATATCAACGAATTCGCGAGGGCACTAGAACAGTTTGCAGCACCCAGTCTCACCCTACTAGAATCTAAAGTCAAATGTCTACTGTTTGCTGATGATCAGGTGCTTCTATCACCTACCAATAAGGGCCTACAGCAGCACCTAGATCTTCTGCACATATTCTGTCAGACCTGGGCCCTGACAGTAAATTTCAGTAAGACCAAAATAATGGTGTTCCAAAAAATGTCCAGTTGCCAGGGCCACAAATACAAACTCCATCTAGACACCGTTGCCGTAGAGCACACAAAAAAACTATTAAATACCTCTTCCTGAACATCAGAGCCACAGGTAACTTTTTGTTTTTATTTATTTAACTAGGCAAGTCAGTTAAGAACAAATTCTTATTTACAATGACGGCCTACCCCGGCCAAACCTGGGGGAAGTGTGCGCCACACTATGGAACTCCTAATCGAACTCCTAATCGCTACAGCATTGTAAATAGACATAATATGACATTTAAAATGTCTTTATTATTATGGAACTTCTGTGACTGTAATATTTACTGTTCATTTTTATTCTTTATTTTACTTTTTTTATTATCTACTTCACTTGCTTTGGCAATGTTATCTCATTCCAATAAAGCCCTTTAAATTGAATTCAATGTAAATTTAAATACAAATAACAGGGGGAGGAGGGGGAGGAACAGGTGGAGCTCTACCAGTCTCAGATCTACTGATTAGTCTGCAGTTGCCCAAGCACCATGCTGTGCACATTTACATAGTCACTCTTAAGGGGACTCAGGTGCAGCATAAACAGAGACATCTTCAGGCATCACAGACAATCAAGAATGCAGCATGGGCACGACAGTGCAGAGAGCGAGGGGTGTGTTTGAAAGTCTGTGTGTGTGAATGCATGCATGTGCACGTGCACGTGTATGTGTGTGTGTCCTTGTTCAATAATGAATGTGGGGGAACATGCTTTGCTGTGTCTGTTTGCATGCTGAAGGTCAGTATATAATTTATAATGTGGATATGGATTTAAAAGTAGTTGGGTTAAGAAAATGGGATCTCTGATGTTTTCTCACTTTGGAATCTCTAGAGATATGCTCTCTTGGGACACACAATTACAACATGTTATGTATGTACTCTGAGTGTACAAAACATCAGAAACATCTTCCTAATATTGAGTTGCACCCCGTTTTGCTCTCAGGACAGCCTCAATTCGTCAGACATGGACTCTACAAGGTGTCGAAAGCATCCCACAGGGATGCTGGCCCATGTTGACTCCGATGCTTCCCACAGTTGTGTCAAGTTGGCTGGATGTCCTTTGGGTGGTGGACCATTCTTGATACACACAGCAACCTGGTGTGCCTGGCACAAACTACTATAGGTGCCAGGAGGGAAGCAAAAGTCATTCCTCTACCTAAGAATGGTAAACCCCCTTAATTGGCTCAAATAGCCGACCAATCAACCTGTTAGTAAAGGTTTGGAAAAGATTGTGTTTGACCAGATACAATGCTATTTTACAGTAATCAATTGACAACAGACAGCACACTGATAGGGAATGACATAAAACAGCACAGCACTTACACAAATGACTGATGATTGGCTGAGAGAAATTGATGATAAAAAGATTGTGGGGGCTATTTTGTTATACTTCAGTGCAGCTTTTGACAATATCGATCATGCTGTTGGAATAATTTATGTGTTATGGCTTTCCACCCCCTGCTGTATTGTGGATAAAGAGTTACCTGTCTAACAGAACACAGAGGGTGTTCAACATAATCCAGGTCTAATCAGGAATTCCCCAAGGCAGCTGTCTAGGCCCCTTACTTTTTTCAATCTTTACTAATGACATGACACTAATGACACACACAGTGTCTATGTATGCGGATGACTCAACACTATACACATCAGCTACTACAGCAACTGAAATTACTGCAACACTTAACAAAGAGCTGCAGCTCGTTTCAGAATGGGGTGTCAAGGAATAAGTTAGTCCTGATATTTTTCTTAAAACTGCATTGTTGGTTAAGGCTTGTAGTAAATAAGCATTTCACGGTAAGGTCGACACCTGCTGTATCCAGTGCATGTGACAAATAAAATGTGATTTGATTTAGTGTATAGCCTATATATAACTAGCAAGACAATGGGATTACCTAATGCCAAAATCAATGTGTGTCTGATTGTATTTGTGCATATACAGTATATGCACGATAGTTCATCAATATGCAGCAACACTTCCAGTTCCCGATAGGCTTAATTTCAGTAAAGGCTGCAGGCTAGCCCGGACTCAGACAGCACCTTAGTCTCCCTCTACTCTTGGACTCAGACAGCGTCCCAGCCTACCTCTACTCTCTGACTCAGACAGCATCCCAGTCTGCCTCTACTCTCAGACTCAGACAGCATCCCAGCCTGCCTCTTCACTTGGATTCAGTCAGCATCCCAGCCTGTCACTACTCTCGGACTCAGACAGTATCCCTGCCTGCCTCTACTCTCAGACTCAGTCAGCATCCCAGCCTGCCTCTACTCTCAGACTCAGTCAGCATACCAGCCTGCCTCTACTCTCAGACTCAGACAGCATTCCAGCCTGCCTCTGGTCTCTCTCACTCTCTTTCACTCACAGGCCCTCATCTGCTCCAGATGTGGACTAATTTACTGCGACTTGGCTAATCATGGTGATTAAGGATTAATTACTGTTAATCACTTTTACATAAACTGGTTGGCAGTAAGAGAGCTGTGCTGAATGAGAAATGCCACCCAAGTGTACACAGTCAGCATCCCAAATGGCACCCTATTCCCTTTATAGTGCAGTACTTTTGAGAAGGGCCCATAGACATCTGGCAAAAAAATGTGTACTATGTAACAGGAATAGGGTGCCATTTGGGACCTATTCACAGTCAGATATATGGAATGGTCTGGAACATATGGAGGAGAGGCAGCCCTGCTTCGGCGTTTCGGCGTTTCAGAGAGAGGACGGCGTCTTGTTTCCACTTTACCCATGATCACTCCCCTCACACTCGTGTGACATCTAAAATACCCTACTCCACACACTGAGGATACCCTTGTAGACTTTATAAGAACCCCCTTACCTTGTCCAGCAGCACTGTCAGTCTGTAATATATTGGTAATTATTCTATATCATTAGTTGCCTTCAAACCATCTATGGTGTCCTTCCTAGTATTCCTAAAGAATGCTGATCCTTCAGTCTCTGTCATTTTGGGTGCCCAGGTTCAAAGAGACGTATACAGTGCAAGGTTTTGCAACCGTCCACTCACACTCACTCAGGGAGGAGAAAGAACCACTTGAGCTCCATTAACTCACACTGACAAGAGGATCACAGAGATCTGGTAGAGGCCAAACATTGGCTGAGTGCTGATCTCTCTGCTTGGTCTCTTTGCTCATGGTGGCAGTGTGCACGGTCACCTTTAGCTCTCTGGCCTGGTTTGGGGCATCAGTGACAGTGACAGTGACATGCTCGTCTGATCTCCTCAAGGAATGGCTTTAATAAGGGGTGGCGGTTAGGGAGGGGTGGGGAGACCAACATGAATGACATGGCCCAGTGACATTCCCCAGTCCTAGTCAACACACCCCCTCAGGCCCTTAGATCAGGGCAGGCGCCCCAGTCTGGTGCATGCTCCCTGGATGCTAACGTGGACAACACTACAGAGAGTTGATTGACTGGCTCCTCTATTGACTGTCAACTGGGATATGTTGACATGTAGAAGATATTTGTTGTATTATATAATCTGTCATCATCATCGTTTGGCCGCTGAACAGTCGACCAACCGTCAATATCAGCTTTTATGACGAATATTTTCTTGATGTTTTGAACAGCCCTTATTAAAGTGTACTGATCAGCCTTTAATTGCTTCTCACTCAAAACCAGCTAACAGGACTGATCAGATGGATAGAATAGATAGTGACTCCCTTGTTTCCTGGACAACGTTGTCACTCTTAAACATTGCTCCATAGATGTTAACATAGCAGGACTCTCCATGAAGCCTCAGGCTTCTTATTATTACATTAATGGTAGCCTACACCATTAACTCAATCAGATCAGATCAAGCATCCTAAATCATATATTGAAAGCTTCTTCATAAAAGGAAGAGGGGGTAGACAGAAGAAATCTATTTGGCCCAAGGCCAAATATATTGTCTCTCCTTTGAATAATGAACACCATTTTTGTTATGAATGCCTTTCACTTAAGATCCCTGCTCATAGGAGCGGTGGGCAAAGTGTCTCTCCACTGCAGCAGGGACTGCATCATTACTACCCTCCCTTAGGCCTGGCTACGGCTATGGCTTGTACTGATTATAATTACCATTATTAGAGATGGCTGGGCTATAAGGAAAGGAGAGAGGGAGTGGTCGCCCTTAACAAAGTGTAGGAATGCATCCCAAATGGCACTCTATTCCCTATATAGTGCATGACCTTGGTCAAAATAAGTGCTCTATGTAGGGAATAGGGTGCCATTTGGGACACTCTCAAAGTGTAGCTGGTGCTCGCTGCGATCCACTCACTTTGGAACTGCTGGTCACAAACCTGTGGGACTGCACTAAAGGACAAGAAGGCATCAAAGTTAATGGTTAATGCGACGCCTGTCGCCTCCTCTGCTGCCTCCTGTCACCTTCTGAAGAGCACAAGGGATTATTCTTGTAATTGAGCCTTTATCTTATGATAAATATCACCGTTAGTTCAACACCTTTCGTGTGTCTGATCTAACATCTTCCTGGATGTGACTAATGGGCATTGAAGTGGCATGAGTAGGCTCTTTCTCTCACTGCTGTTACGTTAGGCCTACTTTACAGTATTTACAATTTAATAAAAGGTAGGCCTTTATGAATTTTAAATCAAATGTGGTACTCTGTAAAACAAATGCTATTGACTTAACATAATTGATCACGATCATAAATAGAAGTGTTTTATATGTCTGTGTATTTGTATTTTTCATGGATGTATTCTGACTAAATTATACTGTCGATTAATGTTTTATAAACTATTATCTGCATCACCCATGAGCTGCAGCCTCACCTCTGATAACTGGCTCAGTTTACATGCTTCAGCTTTGATAAAGGCACAGAGAGGGAACAGACCACACTACTAAAGGGTTGGCCTGGTCATAACAGGCCTGTCGTTGTCCTCCCGGTGTGTGTTGGTTCCCTTTCCGTTCCACTACCCTCATGACTGTATAATGAATTATGCCGATGTTGAATTAGCATGTAGCTGTCGCTTCAGCTCTGCTGCCTCGTGACAGGCCCACCATAACACCCACTCCTCGCTGGCGTCGGGAGAGAGGGGGGGCTGCTGGGATTTATTAACTGTTAAAGCCACAATGAAGTGTGCCCACTGAATCACCAATGCAAACACATAGGGCACAATGTTGTCACTGTCAATGAATCTAGACAGGCTCACCACACCACAGGCCGACCACACCACAGGCCGACCAGACCACACGCCAACCACACCACAGGCCCACCACTTCACAGGCCAACCACACTACAGGCCCACCACATCACAGGCCGACCACACCACAGGCCGACCACACCACAGGCCGACCACACCACAGGCCCCCCACACCACAGGCCAACCACACCACAGGCCCACCACTTCACAGGCCAACCACACTACAGGCCCACCACACCACAGGCCGACCACACCACAGGCCCCCCACACCACAGGCCAACCACACCACAGGCCCACCACTTCACAGGCCAACCACACCACAGGCCCCCACACCACAGGCCAACCACACCACAGGCCCACCACTTCACAGGCCAACCACACCACAGGCCAACCACACTACAGGCCCACCACATCACAGGCCGACCACACCACAGGCCAACCACACCACAGGCCGACCACACCACAGGCCCACCACACCACAGGCTCACTACACCACAGGCCCCCAACCAGGCCCACCACACCACAGGCCCACCACACCACAGGCCCACCACACCACAGGCCCACCACACCACCCACCAGGCCCACCACACCACAGGCCCACCACACCACAGGCCCACCACCACAGGCTCACTAGGCCCACCACACCACAGGCCCACCACACCACAGGCCCACCACACCAAAGGCCCACCACACCACAGGCCCACCACACCACAGGCCCACCACACCACAGGCCCACCACACCACAGGCCCACCACACCACAGGCCCACCACACCACAGGCCCACCACACCACAGGCCCACCACACCACAGGCCCACCACACCACAGGCCCACCACACCACAGGCCCACCACACCACAGGCCCACCACACCACAGGCCCACCACACCACAGGCCCACCACACCACAGGCCCACCACACCACAGGCCCACCACACCACAAAGGCTTAATTATGCAAAAGACAACCATGTTGTGGTTTTTTTTTTATACTTAATGAAACAGTGATATTTTTATGAGTTGTCTTCAGGAGGGGGAGCGATATTAGGAAACATACACATTATGCCTGTCAATAAAACATTTTTTTTATCTGATCCTACATATGCTTTTTTTAAATTATGCTGACCTTTTAAATATATTTTATATATTTTTTGATCTTATCTCTTTTAAACAATTAATATTATCAGATGGAAAAAATATTTACTCAAAATAATTTGCATATGCAGTACAGTATCACTAATGTGTAGAAATTAATTGTATTTACTCTAGTGAACATGACCTGCTTCTTAACACATCCTCACCCTGTTCTCATAATGCTATCCTCAGCTCTATGTATGCTAACTGTAATGTGCCATAATCATTATTCAGTGTGAGTGGCAGAGCAGAGCATAGTCAGTGTTAAGGCCAAACCAGATGAGTATACATACTGTATATGGGGGTGTGGGTGTGTCCAGTGCATGGTGACTAGTACGGGGCGTATCTGGACTGGCCAGCCGACGGTCACCTGACTGGTGTTGGGTGTCAGTTCTGGCCGGCTTCCCATGCTGCCGACCCTGAAGTAACATGCATATCATGTTACAGTATCTTTATGTAAAATGGAGAAGCTCCAAAGGTGTCTGTCAGTTTGTCTGCTAGCTCATGCAGATTGAGACCGCCACATAGCGACTCATCACCTCTGTTAACAGAGGCACCGTGGTCCAGGGGGGGCCCTCTGTCACTCACACACACCCTCAGCTTGACCATGCATCACTCTAACAGTGACTGAACAACCCAACATCATTAATTTAACATCAACGTTTCCCATATCATCAGACTGCCATGGCAGGCTTCCACGTCAACCTTCCCTGTTAACATGTCGGATAAATCTAGAATGGGATTACATATGGTAATAGCTTTTGACAGCCCAGCTCGCTGTCATTGGTGTTGGTTTGCCTCCCTCCCCTAATCCGATGGATACGAAATCTGGACCGCGGATGGCGGTTGATACAGGGTGTATTGTGCTGTAACTACCAGGGCCTGGTATTGTTATGCCATATAAAAAGAGCTGAATCAGTTGGAAAAGGACTGTAGGCAAGCAGCCAGGCAGGCAAGCAAGTAGGCAGACAGGCAGACAGGTAGACAGGCAGGCAGGCAGGCAGGCAGGCAGGCAGGCAGGCAGGCAGGCAGGCAGGCAGGCAGGCAGGCAGACAGGCAGGCAGGCAGGCACTGTCCTGGAACATAGCTAGCTAGAGCTTAATCCCCCTTCCAGAATGCTTTGATAAACTCCCAAATATTGTCCAAAAACTGACAGACAAAGCTAGTATATTTTTAGAGGATAGAAGTTATATCCTCTAATATTCATATGTATTATATTCCCCCTATTTTGATATCTATTAACTGTTGTAACTGTGATAAAACATGTTAAGGATATTTATTTTGTCAATTACACATACAGTGGCCTATAGAGTCAAGTGAATATTTCTCTTACTGTACTAGCTGCCTGGTTATACATGCTTCAGTCTCTCAGAAAGAGGAGTGAGATGTGTTCCTTGTCCTTGTTCAATTAAGGCTGGCCCCAGACTCAGGGTTAAGCTGAAATGATCTACCCCTCCATTCTAGCACTTCAATTTATATTTCAACATCCAACGATGGTGTCATCACAGAAAGCCACTAGCCAGTCTGCACCTGGGTCATTTATTCATGGAAAATACAGGGACATGGAGAAAGTGTTACACGTCCTACAGTTCAAAACAAGGATGAGAGAGAGAGACAGAAATTGAGCCGATACCCGCTATTTATCAAAATACAGAAAAGAGACGTTAAATTCTACAACCACCTAAAAGGAAGCGATTCCCAAACCTTCCATAACAAAGCCATCACTGAGAAATTAACCTGGAGAAGAGCCCCCTAAGCAAGTTGGTCCTGGGGCTCTGTTCACAAACACAAACACACCCCACAGTGCCCCAGGGCAGCAACACAATTAGACCCAATTGAGTAAGGCTGCCGTAGGCAGACCTGGCTTTCAAGAGAAGACAGGCCATATGCACACTGCCCACAAAATGAGGTGGAAACTGAGCTGTACTTCCTAACCTCCTGCCCAATGTATGACCATATTAGAAACACATATTTCCCTCAGATTACACAGATCCACAAAGAATTAGAAAACAAACCCGATTTTGATAAACTCCCATATCTACTGGGTGAAATCCCACAGTGTGCCATCACCGCAGCAAGATTTTTGACCTGTTGCCACAAGAAAAGTTCAACCAGTGAAGCACAAACACCATTGTAAATACAACCCATATTTATGCTTATTTATTTTCCCTTGTGTACCCTTAACCATTTGTACATCGTTACAACACGGTATATATACATAATATGACATTTGTAATTTAAGCCAAGTGCCCTGAGGTTTTTTATTTTATTTTATCAATTTGATTTGTAAAGGGCCAGATGCTCAGAGGGGTTGAATAAATGTCATCGTCTCCCATCTGTTTAGTTTTAGTTCAGTTTAATTTATTTTCAATGGGTGACATTTGCAGTGACGACAAAACCGACCGATGGTTGTCGTCATTCTGGCCTTCCTGTGGCTTGATCTATTGATCCTCCACTGCGAACAGAATGCATCCATCCACGCTGATGCCTGCCTGCTCACTGTCTATATAGGAAAACACAGAGACTATCTGTCAAGAGGGAATTGATTAGACCTAAACACTGTAGACCTGACACTGTAGACCTAAACAGTGCAGACCTAAACAGTGCAGACCTAAACAGTGCAGACCTAAACACTGTAGACCTGACACTGTAGACCTAAACACTGTAGACCTAAACACTGTGCAGACCTAAACACTGTAGACCTGACACTGTAGACCTAAACACTGTAGACCTAAACACTGTAGACATGACACTGTAGACCTAAACACTGTAGACCTAAACAGTGCAGACCTAAACACTGTAGACCTAAACACTGCAGACCTAAACACTGTAGACCTAAACACTGTAGACCTGAACACTGTAGACCTAAACACTGTAGACCTGAACACTGTAGACCTGAACACTGTAGACCTGAACACTGTAGACCTGAACACTGTAGACCTGAACATTGTAGACCTGAACACTGTAGACCTGAACACTGTAGACCTGAACATTGTAGACCTGAACACTGTAGACCTGAACACTGTAGACCTGAACACTGTAGACCTGAACACTGTAGACCTGAACACTGTAGACCTGAACACTGTAGACCTGAACATTGTAGACCTGAACACTGTAGACCTGAACACTGTAGACCTGAACACTGTAGACCTGAACATTGTAGACCTGAACACTGTAGACCTGAACACTGTAGACCTGAACACTGTAGACCTGAACACTGTAGACCTGAACACTGTAGACCTGAACATTGTAGACCTGAACACTGTAGACCTGAACACTGTAGACCTGAACACTGTAGACCTGAACACTGTAGACCTGAACACTGTAGACCTGAACACTGTTTTCACTGACACTTTTCCTTTTCCTCTATCTCTCCAAAAATAGATAGAGAGATAGATAGACTGACCCAAACTTAAGGAAAGCTTTGACTATGTACAGACTCAGTGAGCATAGCCTTGCTATTGAGAAAGGCCGCCATAGGCAGACATGGCTCTCAAGAGAATACAGGCTATGTGCACACTGCCCACAAAATGAGGTGGAAACTGAGCTGCACTTCCTAACCTCCTGTCCAATGTATGACCATATTAGAGACACATATTTCCCTCAGATTACACAGATCCACAAAGAATTTGAAAACAAACCCAATTTTGATAAACTCCCATATCTACTGGGTGAAATACCACAGTGTGCCATCACAACAGCAAGATTTGTGACCTGTTGCCACAAGAAAAGGGCAACCAGTGAAGAACAAACACCATTGTAAATACAACCCATATTTATGCTTATTTATTTTCCCTTGTGTACCCTTAACCATTTGTACATCGTTGCAACACTGTGTATATACATAATATGACATTTGTAATGTCTTTATTCTTTTGGAACTTCTGTAAGTGTAATGTTTTCTGTTCATTTTTATTGTTTATTTCACTTTTGTATATTATCTACCTCACTTGCCGTGGCAATGTTAACATATGTTTCCCATGCCAATAAAGCCCCTTGAATTGAATTGAATGGACATTGAGAAAGCGTGCGATAGATAGATAGATAGATAGATAGATAGATAGATAGATAGATAGATAGATAGATAGATAGATAGATAGATAGATAGATAGATAGATAGATAGATAGATAGATAGATAGATAGATAGATAGATAGATAGATAGATAGATAGATAGATAGATAGATAGATAGATAGATAGATAGACAGACAGACAGACAGACAGACAGACAGACAGACAGACAGACAGACAGACAGACAGACAGACAGACAGACAGACAGACAGACAGACAGACAGACAGACAGACAGACAGACAGACAGACAGACAGACAGACAGACAGACAGACAGACAGACAGACAGACAGACAGACAGACAGACAGACAGACAGACAGACAGACAGACAGACAGACAGACAGACAGACAGACAGACAGACAGACAGACAGACAGACAGACAGACAGACAGTCAGACAGACAGACAGACAGACAGACAGACAGACAGACAGACAGACAGAAGCAGAGCAGGTCTGAAGCAGAGCAGGTCTGAAGCAGAGCAGAACAGACCCATGGCTGGGAAACATTAGGGTGAATCAATTAGCCTGCCATTAGCCAATAAAGTGGCTCTCATTGACTTGTGTAATTATAACCCACAGCAAAGACGGTTTTACAGAAGCATGTTGTTCCCCCTCCTTTCTTTTCTTTATTAATTTTATTTGTTTAAGAGAATCCATTCCCTGGTTTTAATTATGTGCTTTAGGTTCAGGGCGGAATAAATAAATCACAATTTGCCTCCATCAGGGCAGCATCCTCTTCAGACCAGACAGATGCAGCCAGACACAACAAGGCAGGTCCCAGTTCCCTGGTTCTGCCTGCTGCTCCTATGGGCTTCCTGTCTATGGAAACCAAATACCCAAATAACTCCAATATTGTAAATTATATTACACATACCTAAATATATTCCAATATCCTTTGAGGCAGACACACACTGCAGCAGGTCCTTTGGTTCTGTCTATCATACTGCCTGATAATGCTCCTCTGGGGATCCTGGCTGTGTTAACCAAATGGCAAAATAACTCCAAGGTGAAACCAGGAGACAGATATTAAGGGGGAATTAAGGGGTGGAACAGTGACAGTTTCTTGTAGCTATTGTATCGCTCAAAAAACAATTATGTCTCTGTAGCTAAAGGAATGTTCAGATTATGCTAACTAAATTTCACATTTTGTATTTATTCATACAAAAATATTATTATTCATGTCTCCCTAGCTTATAACTTTCCACAAATAAATACTTTCTACTACAGTATCAACTGCATCTTACATTTTTCTGGTGCGTTTTGTTGCTGGCCGTTTTTCTTAGTTCACTCTATAAATGTGAATGTGAAAGTATTTCCCTCTCTTTTTTTCTACAAGCAAGATCTTAGAAGCTCTGACCTGCAGTGAAACGGTTGCTATCTTACAAGACTGATGGGGGAGGTACTTCAGGCCAAGTAAAATAAACACGGTGAATGTTAAGCTCGAGACTTGGCAGATGAGAATCGAAACATTGCATGAACGTAGGAGGGAATTCTTTGTGTATGTCCCAAATAGCCCCCTATTCCCTATATAGTACACTACATGTTCTGGTCAAAAGTAGTGCAGTATAAAGTGAATAGGGTTCCATTTGGGACACACTCTTTATGTTCCATTTTCAGTTGACAGTCTAGACATTTTATGACTTTGGGAAGAAATCCGTGAGCCTTAGTTTTCAGCTGCAAACATCTGAGAAGTGGCAAGGAAAAGAGGATCCTCCCTAGATTTTGTGTGCTCTTTGAGTCCCAAAATGCTGTTAAATGTGTGATTTAGTGTGAACTCTTTATCCCTGTCCTTTAACCAAGGGACAGGAAAGATCATGTGAACTTGCAGTAAACAAAATACTTGGTTTAGTCATCCGGGTTTACTCATATTCCAAAATGTACTTTACCTTGCACATAGTAAGTAGTAACGTATCTATCTGTTCTCTAAATCCTTCCCACTATTCCACAAATGTATTCCTGTGCTATGATCCTATGAACAGTATGTACATGTACCTATGTACAGTATAGGTGACGATATGGTACTACACATTTTTAGACCGGGTGGTAGGGGAGCATGTCTTGTGGTAGGGGAGCATGTCTTGTGGTAGGGGAGCAGGTACTGTGGTAGGGGAGCACGTACTGTGGTAGGGGAGCATGTCTTGTGGTAGGGGAGCAGGTACTGTGGTAGGGGAGCAGGTACTGTGGTAGGGGAGCATGTCTTGTGGTAGGGGAGCAGGTCTTGTTGTAGGGGAGTAGGACCTGTGGTAGGGGAGCATGTCTTGTGGTAGGGGAGCAGGTACTGTGGTAGGGGAGCAGGTACTGTGGTAGGGGAGCATGTCTTGTGGTAGGGGAGCAGGTACTGTGGTAGGGGAGCAGGTACTGTGGTAGGGGAGTATGTCTTGTGGTAGGGGAGCAGGTACTGTGGTAGGGGAGCAGGTACTGTGGTAGGGGAGCAGGTGTTGTGGTAGGGGAGCAGGTACTGTGGTAGGGGAGCAGGTACTGTGGTAGGGGAGCATGTATTGTGGTAGGGGAGCAGGTCTTGTGGTAGGGGAGCAGGTACTGTGGTAGGGGAGCATGTATTGTGGTAGGGGAGCAGGTATTGTGGTAGGGGAGCAGGTGCTGTGGTAGGGGAGCATGTATTGTGGTAGGGGAGCAGGTCTTGTGGTAGGGGAGCAGGTACTGTGGTAGGGGAGCATGTATTGTGGTAGGGGAGCAGGTATTGTGGTAGGGGAGCAGGTCTTGTGGTAGGGGAGCAGGTACTGTGGTAGGGGAGCATGTATTGTGGTAGGGGAGCATGTCTTGTGGTAGGGGAGCAGGTCTTGTGGTAGGGGAGCAGGTACTGTGGTAGGGGAGCAGGTGTTGTGGTAGGGGAGCAGGTACTGTGGTAGGGGAGCAGGTACTGTGGTAGGGGAGCATGTATTGTGGTAGGGGAGAAGGTACTGTGGTAGGGGAGCAGGTACTGTGGTAGGGGAGCAGGTCTTGTGGTAGGGGAGCAGGTACTGTGGTAGGGGAGCAGGTCTTGTGGTAGGGGAGCAGGTCTTGTGGTAGGGGAGCAGGTACTGTGGTAGGGGAGCAGGTCTTGTGGTAGGGGAACAGGGCTTCTACATACAGTGAGGGCAAAAAGTATCTGATCCCCTGTACGTTTGCACAATGACAAAGAAATGATCCGTTTATAATTTTAACGGAAGGTTTATTTGAACAGTGAGAGACAGAATAACAACAACAAAATCCAGAAAAACTCATGTCAAAAATGTTATAAATTGATTTGCATTTTAATGAGGGAAATAATTATTTGACCCCTTCTCAATCAGAAAGATTTCTGGCTCCCATGTGTCTTTTATACAGGTAACGAGCTGAGATTAGGAGCACACTCTTAAAGGGGGTGCTCCTAATCTCAGTTTGTTACCTGTATTAAAGACACTTGTCCACAGAAGCAATCAATCAATCAGATTCCAAACTCTCCACCATGGCCAAGACCAAAGAGCTCTCCAAGGATGTCAGGGACAATATTGTACTGCACAAGGCTGGAATGGGCTACAAGACCATCGCCAAGCAGCTTGTTGAGAAGGTGACAACAGTTGGTGCGATCATTCGCAAATGGAAGAAACACATAAGAACTGTCAATCTCCCTCGGCCTGGGGCTCCATGCAAGATTTCACCTCGTGAAGTTATCTTGATAACGGTGAGGAATTAGCCCAGAACTACACGGGAGGATCTTGTCAATGATCTCAAGGCAGCTGGGACCATAGTCACCAAGAAAATAATTGGTAACACACTACACCGTGAAGGACTGAAATCCTGCAGCGCCCGCAAGGTCCCCCTGCTCAAGAAAGCACATATACATGCCCGTCTGAAGTTTGCCAATGAACATCTGAATGATTCAGAGCACAACTGGGTGAATGTGTTGTGGTCAGATGAGACCAAAATGGAGCTCTTTGGCATCAACTCAACTCACTGTGTTTGGAGGAGGAGGAATGCTGCCTATGACCCCAAGAACACCATCCCCACCGTCAAACATGGAGGTGGAAACATTATGCTTTGGCGGTGTTTTTCTGCTAAGGGGACAGGACAACTTCGCCACATCAAAGGAACGATGGACGGGGCCATGTACCGTCAAATCTTGGGTGAGAACCTCTTTCCCTCAGCCAGGGAATTGAAAATGGGTCGTGGATGGGTATTGCAGCATGACAATGACCCAAAACACACGGCCAAGGCAACAAAGGAGTGGCTCAAGAAGAAACACATTTAGGTCCTGGAGTGGCCTAGCCAGTCTCCAGACCTTAAACCCATAGAAAATCTGTGGAGGGAGCTGAAGGTTCGAGTTGCCAAACGTCAGCCTCGAAACCTTAATGACTTGGAGAAGATCTGCAAAGAGCAGTGGGACAAAATCCCTCCTGAGAGGTGTGCAAACCTGGTAGCCAACTACAAGAAACATCTGACCTCTGTGATTGCCAATAAGGGTTTTTCCACCAAGTACTAAGTCATGTTTTGCAGAGGGGTCAAATACTTATTTCCCTCATTAAAATGCAAATCAATTTCTAACATTTTGGACATGCATTTTTCTGGATTTTTGTTTTGTTTTTCTGTCTCTCACTGTTCAAATAAACCTACCATTACAATTATAGACTGATCATTTCTTTGTCAGTGGGCAAACGTACAAAATCAGCAGTTGATTCAATACTTTTTTCCCTCACTGTATATATGAACTAGTATGGACATGCCTACTAAAGTTCTGGATCACATCATTTGGGTTTAGAAATGCACCAGACAGGGTCTGAAATGGTACGCTATTCCCTGTATAGTGCACTCCGTTTGACCAGGGCAATATGGTGCCATTCCAGATGCACACAACCAGAGGTTTCCCATTCCAGATGCACACAACCAGGGGTTTCCCATTCCAGATGCACACAACCAGGGGTTTCCCATTCCAGATGCACACAACCAGGGGTTTCCCATTCCAGATTCACACAACCAGGGGTTTCCCATTCCAGATGCACACAACCAGGGGTTTCCCATTCCAGATGCACACAACTAGGGGTTTCCCATTCCAGATGCACACAACCAGGGGTTTCCCATTCCAGATGCACACAACCAGGGGTTTCCCATTCCAGATTCACACAACCAGGGGTTTCCCATTCCAGATGCACACAACCAGGGGTTTCCCATTCCAGATGCACACAACCAGGGGTTTCCCATTCCAGATTCACACAACCAGGGGTTTCCCATTCCAGATTCACACAACCAGGGTTTCCCATTCCACACAACCAGGGTTTCCCATTCCAGATTCACACAACCAGGGGTTTCCCATTCCAGATTCACACAACCAGGGGTTTCCCATTCCAGATTCACACAACCAGGGGTTTCCAATTCCAGATGCACACAACTAGGGGTTTCCCATTCCAGATGCACACAACCAGGGGTTTCCCATTCCAGATTCACACAACCAGGGGTTTCCCATTCCAGATTCCCCTCCCCCAGTCCCTAGACCAACGCTTCCCAATGCTCCCCCCATATACTTAATCTACTAGGCAACGCGACTCAATCTACCTCCCGCTGGGCCCACGGCCTGAACCCATGACCTCTTCTTCTCTCTCCCACTCATCAACTATCACAGCATTTGCATTTCCAGTCTAGTGGGTGGAGGGTGGGGGGGGGTGTATGGGACAGCGGTGGGGGTACCCTCCCTCTGGCTGTACAGCCGGCCTCTTTCTCATCCCGCTGACACCCCACACAGCCCAGCCAGCCAGTCAGCTAGCCAGCCCATCCCAGGGCTGGGCAGCGGTCTAGTCTGGAGTTAATGCACCAGGCTACTCCCATTGTCTCTGGATTAATGAAGTGTTCCCTGCCTGTCCCCTTTCATTCAGAGACAATGAGACATGTAAGGAGTGTTACATTTTAAAGGGCAATCGACACACATTGGCCTTAAAGTCAGTAAGTCATATACACACACTGCATAAGTGGCTGTAGCCTTGGAAGTAATGACATTGTGTTTGCTGCTTTTAATGCACTTGTCTTCCCTGTTAACCATTTGAATTAATGGACAGTGAGAGTAGGTGTTTGTAATTGGAATGGATAGACTCATGGCTCTTGAATAGTAGGAGGACGTAGCATCTGTGTCATTTGTGAACATGGAAGGTTGGTCATGAATAACCTAAAGAACAGCAAGGGAGACCTCTAGAGGAAGGAAAGGGAACAGCATGAATATACCTTGGCTCTGCTACTTCACACACACTGCCAAGTCCAGCGCTCTGTTTCTGACCTCACACTGTCCACTACCCCTCAATGACAGGCTTCAGCTGTTGCCCAGATCCTTACACAACATCACTGTTACGGTATTGTAAGCATAGTAACCTACCACCACTGTAAGATCATCAATTAGTGTGTGTTTGCAACGTTAAATTTACAGACTGAACTTGAAATCAAGTACAAAACCACCATTACCCACAGTTCATTGTGTCCCAATACTGACACATGGTGTCTACGATACCAATGATGTCACCGACACAGAGTGTGTGTCCCACATGGCACCCTATTCCACAGGCGGCTGGTGGTACCTTAATTGGAGGGACGGTCTCGTAGTGATGGGTGGAACAGAATACATTAAATGTTATCAAACACATCAATCATGTGGTTTCCATTTGTTTAATACCATTCCATTCACCATTAGTATGAGCTGTCTTCCCCTCAGCAGCCATCGGTGCCCTAGAACCTTATGGGTCCTAACCAAAAGTAGTGCACTATAAAATGAATGGGGTGCCATTTGGGATGCTATCTGAGTCCTCAGAGAAGATGCCTCATTCATTCTCAGAGGATAACCCCCAATTATAGTATTGGTTTATTTATTCCTCCAATTTCACAAATAGTTTTATTACATACTTTATTGAATATCAAACAGTGTTGGCCTCTGCTCTTGTATTTATTATTGAAGTTGCATTTTAAGTTAATGAAATGATATAAATTGAGTTTTATTATTTGCAGTCTTGCCAGAGTCTTTAGCTATGTAGCCTTTGTTCTGGCAGAGAGATGAGCCATAAAGAGGCAGGTGATTTATCAACTGGATGAACAGCGTCCAGACAGCGAAGTCCTTCTGCCAGCTACACTTCAGCTACACTACGTACCTCTACTGCAAGCTACACTACACACTGTACTTCAGTAGTCTCAGTCTGAGCCTGCTCTTTACTCGTTGCCACACATTACTGCTGGCTTTTACAGTCCACATGGATGCACCACCAGGTGTTACTGTGGTGAAAAGAAAACAATTCTGCTGCACCATTGCTCTTCAGGCCAGAGGAGGAGGATGTGTTAGGCGTGGTGTGTGTTAGGCGTGTTAGGCATGGTATGTGTGTGTGACAGGTGTGGAATCAGGCAGGGCATGGAGCGCTACAGCCGACAGCTTGTTACGGTGTTACGCTGCTGTGATTGGTGACCTGCATGACTGACCTCTAACCTCTGACCCCTTCCTGTCGTTCGTAGTGCTGAGTATCCGTGGCGCCCAGGAGGAGGAGCCTCCAGATGCCCAGCTCATGCGATTGGACAACATGTTGCTGGCGGAGGGCGTGTCTGGACCGGAGAAGGGGGGTGGTTCTGCAGCGGCTGCGGCTGCAGCTGCAGCCTCAGGAGGCGGGGCAGGAGCGGATAACTCAGCGGAACACTCAGACTACAGAGCCAAGCTCTCTCAGATCAGACAGATCTACCACACAGAACTGGAGAAATACGAGCAGGTGAGAGTGGACAGGATACACTCACCCATCAGAGAACTACTTCTTTGGTTCCTTTTACCATAATCACATACTCTAACCCTGTAACCCGAACACACCAGCTCCTCCATCATCATTCCCATCACAGTGATTATTTATTAACCTATGACTACCTACCATCCACATTACTACTTCAGGCTAATGATCCATTTAAACCCATCCAAGCCCTGCTAACCCCACTGTAACAGGGTTGTAAACCCACTGACTCGTGTCCATTCATGTTGATGACACCTCACCAGTCAGAAACAATAGAAAAGCAACTTCATTTCTGATATTTACATAACAAATTAGGAGACTTTCTACATTTATGGCATCCATCTAAAGATATATTTGACAGATTTTCTCTCATCCCCATTGAATCCCCATGTGATGTGCAGTTTCCTTCTCTTCTCCTCCATGTCATTATGTACCATGCCAATAAATCAGAGTGGATTTTACTGCATAGTGTTATTTCTACTTTCCAAACCAACATGCACACAGTCAAACATGAAGGCTGGCTGGAATGAATGCATGCCCTGTTAGATGAAATGCAGATGTATTTTCCATATAGCCCTAGACACTGCTTACATTTTCATTCATATTAAAAAGCAAGGCCAGAGTGTTGTGATGTTAGTCTAGTCTATAGACAGGGTTGCCATCCTGAAGCATACATACAGTGGAGTAGGGTGAAGTTCCCTCTAGATGCTGATCTTGGGTCAATTTGAAATTTTCCCCACTATTCGTTAAGGTTAGAATTGGGGAAAGGGAAGCGGATCCTAGATCTGTACCTAGGGGAAACTTCACCCTGGAGCCACATACAATAGGCAGGGCTGTAGCAGTCGGGAGTAGTGTGGGAAACAGTCCTGTGACTATGCCACCATCACATGCTGACAATGTACTATATAATAATATACCATATGTAATATATATGTAATATACTGTATTTAAGATGGTATCCCATGGCGGATGGAGGGGGGAGAGTTACACAGGGAGTCATGGCAACGGAAACAAGGTACTCCTCCACTGCAGACCACTGCCCTCCCATACACGAAAGAGATATACTATATTTTATAGTCATAATATCATTAATTTAACATTATTATTCTTTACTTTGGTTAGGTTGCTTACCAAATAGACTAATTTTATTCAGGATGTCTTGAGTCAAGTACATTTTTTTCACATCTGGCTAGTTTTAATAAAGCTGGATTAGTAGTAACTGAATCTATTCAGAATCCAATGTGAACTTGGCTCCTGTGATTTTATTTACAACCCAGAGCTTTCAAAACCAGCACTTTATACCACACTTCCCTCCCCTTGCAATCTCAGCGATAGCGAACAGACTCCCACTGTCAGGGTCAGGATTAGAACTGGATGGCAACCCAGTCTTGTAAAGTAGTAGTGTTGCTTAGGGAGAAAAAAATACTATAACTCACTCATGATTTATTACCACAATTTATTAGTAGCTTTGCTAACAGCTTTACCAGGGTTTTATTTATTGATTTATTTTCCATTTTTCCCCCCAATAAGTTTATTTGTAATTTATGTAATACGACAGGCCGTTAGGGGACAGAAAATGTCTGCAAGCTTTTAATACTTCCAGTAGAAGCCCAAGCAGAACATTGTACTACCTCAACCATGATTGCATGCGTTTTGTTTCAGATAAGGCCCACATACTGTACAGATGAACCATATACGTTTCTGTGCTAGGTCTGCGTGTGTGTTAACCAATGTTGTTATCGTGAAAGTATTCACACCACTTGACTTTTTCCACATTTTGTTGTGTTACAGCCTGGCCTACAGCCTGGCCTACAGCCTGTTCTACAGCCTGGCCTACAGCCTGGCCTACAGCCTGGCCTACACACAATACCCCATAATGTCAAAGTGGATTTATGTTTTTTTACATTTTTACAAAAAAATGAAAAAAGCTGAAATGTCTTGAGTCAATAAGTATTCAACCCCTTTATTGTGGCAAGCCTAAATAAGTTAAGGAGTACAATTTCACATAATAAGTTGCATAGACTCATGTGTGCAGTAATAGTGTTTAACGTGATTTTTGAATGACTACCTCATCTCTCTACTCCACACATACAATTATCTGTACAGTCCTTCAATCGAGCAGTGAATTTCAAACACAGACTCAACTACAAATACCAGGGAGATTTTCCATTGCTTCTCAAAGAAGGGCACCTATTGGTAGATGGGTAAAAAAAAGCAGACATTGAATATCCCTTTGAGCATGGTGAAGTTATTAATTACACTGGATGGTGTATCAATACAACCAGTCACTACAAGGATACAGGCATCCTTCCTAACTCAGTTGCCGGAGAGGAAGGAAACTGCTCAGGGATTTCACCATGAGGCCAATGGTGACTTTAAAACAGTTACAGAGTTTAATGGTGTGATAGGAGAAAACTGAGGATGGATCAACAAAATTGTAGTTACTCCACAATACTAACCCAATTGAAAGAGTGAAAATAAGGAAGCCTGTACAGAATACAAATATTCCAAAACATGCATCCTGTTTGCAACAAGGCAATAAAGTAATACTGCAAAAAAATGTCTCAAAGAAATTTACTTTTTGTCCAGAATACATGTTATGTTTGGGGCAAATCTAATACAACACATTACTGAGTACCAGCATACAGTAGTGGTGGCTGCATCATGTTATGGGTATGTTTGTAATAGTTGAGGACTGGGGAGTTTTCAGGATAAAAAAGAAACAGAATGGTGCTAAGCACAGGGAAAATCCTAGAGAAAATGTGGTTCAGTCTGCTCTTAGAGACTTACCCCCAAAAACTCACAGCTGTCATCACTGCCAAGGGTGATTCTAACATGTATTGACTCGGGGGTTGAATACTTATCTAATCAACATATATTATTGTTTTATTTGACAAATGTTATAATTTTTCTTCCACAGTATTATGTGTCGATCATTGACAAAAAAAATGACAATTGATTTAATTGAATCCCACTTTGTAACACAACAAAGTGTGGAGAAAAAGGGGTGTGGATACTTTCTGAAGGCACTGTATGTCTCTAATTACATTTACATTTAAGTCATTTAGCAGACGCTCTTATCCAGAGCGACTTACAAATTGGTGCATTCACCTTATGACATCCAGTGGAACAGCCACTTTACAATAGTGCATCTAAATCTTTTAAGGGGGGTGAGAAGGATTACTTTATCCTATCCTAGGTATTCCTTAAAGAATACCTAGTTATAATACCTTAAATCTATCTGGGGCTGTGCCAGATGGCTTCACTGTCATCCCCATACATCACTTTATGACACCATGACCACTCTGCACCTTACCTCTCAAATCATAACCACCTATTCACTGTCATTTACATTCATTGTACAGTCATTTTTGTGTTTATTGCCTCTCTTCATTCACATCCCTGCTGTGTTTATAACTATTGCTTTCTTGTCAATAAAGACCGTTGAGATGTGTAAAATGACAGACATATTGCACAGTGACGGGGACAGAGAGAAAGGAGAGAGCGATTAAAAGAGAGCGATTAAAAGCAGGAGAATGAGAGAGACAAGGAGAGAGAGTTAGAGAGAAAGAGAAAAATACAGGGACCGAAAGAGGGAGAGAGACAGAGGTATACTGTAGTATCATGTCAGGTTCACGCCTGGTGCCACACAGGAGGATGAGTATAACATCATGGCCTGTTCATCTCTCAAGCCTCTCGGCTGCGACTCGGCTGCGATGAGAAGAGAAGGTGTGCTGCTCGTCAGCGGGGACTAGCAGCTGTCAGTTCCCAACGCCTCCTTTTTTAAAAAGACTACACTTACAGTTGCCATCGCCACTTCTGTTTAATATGAAAAATGTCACCACTTATATTCCCAACGTGGAAGCCTTCCTCAGAACAGCATGCATTAAACACTGCTTGATTTCCATCTCATTTTTATTTTCTGTCTATGTGCAAGACATTGATTAATTTAGAATTTCATTTCATTCTGCATGCAGACACTGGCTTTAGTATAACAGTAAAATATATGGCAAGGTCTTACAACAGCCATGCAGTATTTCTCCACCATGGTGAGGCTGCTATGGGCACTCTCACCAACAACATTCATTTTGACTGTCTCGATAGAATAAACTGAAGTCACGCTGGATAACAGTGTCTGCTAATTGACTAAATGACCATTTATCTGTTCACCTTTTCTCTCGGTTTTTCTCTTTCCCCCCCTCTGCAGGCTTGTAACGAGTTCACAACCCATGTGATGAACCTGCTGAGGGAGCAGAGTCGCACTCGGCCCATCTCTCCCAAGGAGATCGAGCGCATGGTGGGGATCATCCACCGCAAGTTCAGCTCCATCCAGATGCAGCTCAAACAGAGCACCTGCGAAGCCGTCATGATCCTGCGCTCACGCTTCCTCGATGCCAGGTGTGTGTCTGTGTGTGTGTGTGCTTACAGCTGTACAAATGACCACATACAAAGTCACTGTACCACTGCAATGTTTTGTTGACTTGCTGTCACGCCCTGACCATAGAGAGCCCTTGGTTCTCTATGGTGTAGTAGGTCAGGGCGTGACTAGGGGGTGTTCGAGGTTATATATTTCTATGTTGGTACTCTTGGTATGGTTCTCGATTAGAGGCAGCTGATGTCAATCAATCAAATCAAATGTATTTATATAGCCCTTCGTACATCAGCTGATATCTCAAAGTGCTGTACAGAAACCCAGCCTAAAACCCCAAACAGCAAGCAATGCAGGTGTAGAAGCACGGTGGCTAGGAAAAACTCCCTAGAAAGGCCAAAACCTAGGAAGAAACCTAGAGAGGAACCAGGCTATGTGGGGTGGCCAGTCCTCTTTTGGCTGTGCAGGGTGGAGATTATAACAGAACATGGCCAAGATGTTCAAATGTTCATAAATTACCAGCATGGTTGAATAATAACAAGGCAGAACAGTTGAAACTGGAGCAGCAGCACAGTCAGGTGGACTGGGGACAGCAAGGAGTCATCATGTCAGGTCGTCCTGGGGCACGGTCCTTGGGCTCAGGTCCTCAGAGAGAGAGAGAGAAAGAAAGAGAGAATTAGAGAGAGCATATGTGGGGTGGCCAGTCCTCTTCTGGCTGTGCCGGGTGGAGATTATAACAGAACATGGCCAAGATGTTCAAATGTTCATAAATGACCAGCATGGTCAAATAATAGTAAGGCAGAACAGACAGTTGAAACTGGAGCAGCAGCATGGCCAGGTGGACTGGGGACAGCAAGGAGTCATCATGTCAGGTAGTCCTGGGGCATGGTCCTAGGGCTCAGGTCAGTTGAAACTGGAGCAGCAGCATGGCCAGGTGGACTGGGGACAGCGAGGAGCCATCATGTCAGGCAGTCCTGGGGCATGGTCCTAGGGCTCAGGTCCTCCGAGAGAGAGAAAGAAAGAAGGAGAGAATTAGAGAACGCACACTTAGATTCACACAGGACACCGAATAGGACAGGAGAAGTACTCCAGATATAACAAACTGACCCTAGCCCCCCGACACAAACTACTGCAGCATAAATACTGGAGGCTGAGACAGGAGGGTTCAGGAGACACTGTGGCCCCATTCGAGGACACCCCCGGACAGGGCCAAACAGGAAGTATATGTTCATTGTCTCTAATTGGGGATCATACTTAAGGGTTCCCTGTTCCCACCTGCTTTGTGGGATATTGTTTTTGAGAGAGTGCATGTTGCACCACAGTACTGCACGGTCGTTGTTTGTTTCTTGGTTTGTTTTAAGTTTCACTTGGTCTGTCTCTCCACATGATCGTGACACTTGCGTAGCTTTTATAGTAGCATACAGAAATCAAGTAATGTCCACTGCAGGTTATTCTACAGCTTACCACCACTCTATACAACATCACAACTGATTTTCCAAAATCTTCCAAGCCTTTGAGCCTACCGACAGTACATTTCTGGGAGCCATTTGGACCAGCACATACGAGGTTGCTGCTTGGACAGTGACAATCCTCTCCTCTCTCAAGGCTCCATAATGCTAAATGTTTCCTTTTTTTTCTTTTAATGCATGTTATGGATTTGCATACATTTCTCCAAGGATACATCTAACTCAGAGTCGGAGTCAGAGGCATAACATTTAAATGAGGCTTTTGCTCTTCTCACAAAAATCCGTAACTATTATTTTGTAAATGATTGTGGCTGTGGTGCTGGTGCAGGGAGGGAGGCAAGGGAAGGGCTTTAAGTGAGAGGGTGAGAGAGAGCGAGAGAGAGACAGAGGGAGAGAGTCAACAAGAGAGAGGGGGGGGACTGCTCTACCAGTCTCAGCTCTACTGATTAATCTGCAGCCTGCCCTAACACCATGCTGTGCACATTTACATATTCTCATGCAGGCTTTTGGAGTGCAGGGTGAAGATTTCAGCACAAATCTCTCTAACCAGTCAGTTGATTCGATGCACTGAGTCAAACATTTTACAAGGTTCCCTTCCCAGCTTATGTAAAACTCTCATGAGATGTGGCACATGCATAACCTAATAGAGGGTGGAGATGGAGAAAGAGATGGAGGAGTCAGTGAGCTGAACAGGTCATGTTTACAGCACATTGTCTATCTTTAAATAAGGAAGTGTTGTGTTGTTTGTCAGGATTTTTTTATTTTTTTATTTCACCTTTATTTAACCAGGTAGGCTAGTTGAGAACAAGTTCTCATTTGCAACTGCGACCTGGCCAAGATAAAGCGTAGCAATTCAACACATACAACAACACAGAGTTACACATGGAATAAACAAAACATACAGTCAATGATACAGTAAAACAAAAGAAAACAAAAAGTCTATATACAGTGAGTGCAAATGAGGTAAGTTAAGGAAATAAATAGGCCATGGTGGCGAAGTAATTACAATATAGAAATTAAACACTGGAATGGTAGATCGGCAGAAATTGAATGTGCAAGTAGAGATACTGGGGTGCAAAAGAGCAAGATAAATAAATAAATACAGTATGGGGATGAGGTAGGTAGATAGATGGGCTGTGTACAGGTGCAGTGATCTGTGAGCTGCTCTGACAGCTGGTGCTTAAAGCTAGTGAGGGAGGTAAGAGTCTCCAGCTTCAGAGATTTTTGCAGTTCGTTCCAGTCATGGGCAGCAGAGAACTGGAATCAAAGACAACCAAAGGAGGTATTGGCTTTGGGGGTGACCAGTGAGATATACCTGCTGGAGCGCGTGCTACGGGTGGGTGCTGCTATGGTGACCAGTGAGCTGAGATAAGGCGGGGCTTTACCTAGCAGAGACTTGTAGATGACCTGGAGCCAGTGGGTTTGGTGACGAGTATGAAGCGAGGGCCAATCAACGAGAGCATACAGGTCGCAATGGTGGGTAGTGTATGGGGCTTTGGTGACAAAACGGATGGCACTGTGATAGACTGCATCGAGTTTGTTGAGTAGAGTGTTGGAGGCTATTTTATAGATGACATCACCGAAGTCGAGGATCGGTAGGATGGTCAGTTTTACGAGGGTATGTTTGGCAGCATGAGTGAAGGATGCTTTGTTGCGAAATAGGAAGCCGATTCTAGATGGCATTTTGGATTGGAGATGCTTAATGTGAGTCTGTAAGGGGAGTTTACAGTCTAACCAGATACCCAGGTATTTGTCGTTGTCCACGTATTCTAAGTCAGAGCTGTCCAGAGTAGTGATGCTGGACGGGCGGGCAGGTGCGGGCAGTGATCGATTGAAAAGCATGCATTTAGTTTTACTTGCGTTTAAGAGCAGTTAGAGGCCACGGAAGGAGAGTTGTATGGCATTGAAGCTTGTCTGGAGGTTAGTTAACACAGTCTCCAAAGAGGGGCCAGAGGTATACTGAATGGTGTCGTCTGTGTAGAGGTGGATCAGAGAATCACCAGCAGCAAGAGCAACATCATTGATATATACAGAAAAGAGAGTCGGTCCGAGAATTGAACCCTGTGGCACACCCATGGAGACTGTCAGAGGTCCGGACAACAGTCCCTCCGATTTGACACACTGAACTCTATCAGAGAAGTAGTTGGTAAACCAGGCGAGGCAATCATTTGAGAAACCAAGGCTGTCGAGTCTGCCAATAATAATGTTGTGATTGACAGAGTCGAAAGCCTTGGCAAGGTCGATGAATACGGCTGCACAGTAATGTCTCTTATCAATGGTGGTTATGATGTCATTTAGGACCTTGAGCGTGGCTGAGGTGTACCATGATCAGCCCTGAAACCAGGTTGCATAGCGGAGAAGATACGGTGGGATTCGAAATGGTCGGTGATCTGTTTGTTAACTTGGCTTTCGAAGACCTTAGAAAGACAGGGTAGGATAGATATAGGTCTGTAGCAGTTTGGGTCTAGAGTATCACCCTCTTTGAAGAGGGGGATGACCGCGGCAGCTTTCCAATCTTTGGGAATCTCAGACGATACGAAAGAGAGGTTAAACATGCTAGTAATAGGTGTTGCAACAATTTCGGCAGATCATTTTAGAAAGAGAGGGTCCAGATTGTCTAGCCCGACTGATTTGTAGGGGTCCAGATTCTGCAGCTCTTTCAGAACATCAGCTATCTGGATTTGGGTGAAATGGTGGGGGCGTAGGCGGGTTGCTGTGTAGGGTGCCGGGCAGTTGACCGGGGTAGGGGTAGCCTGGTGGAAAGCATGGCCAGCCGAAGAGAAAAACTTATTGAAATTCTCAATTATAGTGGATTTATCGGAATTTGCAGGCAGTGTTCATTTCTATTTGTGAACCTCTGAGAACATCTTTCATACCAGCTTAGGCAGCTGTATTGAATGTATTGTATTGAATTGGGTGGCAGTTGTATTGTTACTGTATGGGGTGCACCAATTTAGCTTTTTACCGCAAGTGGCTTTTACGTATTTCATGTTTGCATGCGCTAGATCGACTCTATGAACGGTATGTATTGTGCATGGTGTTTCTTCTGGTCCTAACTAACCAATCTCTATCATTCTCCTTGCAGACGGAAAAGGCGGAACTTCAACAAGCAGGCGACAGAGATCCTGAATGAGTACTTCTACTCCCACCTGTCTAACCCCTACCCTAGTGAGGAGGCCAAGGAAGAGCTGGCCAAGAAGTGCTCCATCACAGTTTCACAGGTACAGTACAGTACAGCACCACCTGTCTGCAGGAACACCACACTACACCTAGAACAGGACTAGAGATAGTAGTGGGTTATTTATTATTGTTTTATTCATTCAAAGGATACATCGCAGAGACTACATTGATAGTGTAATATGATGATTGATAATATTATTAAGATTGCACTAACAATACCAAGGTAAACAGCAGTAATGTTCTGTGTTTTTCATCCATCATTCGGAAATGGGTAATCTCCTCAAACGGTTTCATTAAGTTTATGCAAAATTATTTTGAGGATGCATCTGGGCATCGTTTGATGAAAACAACGTGCTTCAGGGTCTGAATGATTAGTTGAGCTTTTGTCTGTGCCCCAAATTGCACCCTATTCCCTATAATGCACTGCTTTTGACCAGAGCCCTTTTTGACCAATGCCCATAGAGAATAGGGGACCATTTGGGACACAACCTCTGTGTTCCTGGGTCTGTAATAAAATAACCTACCTTCTGTCTGCGTTCGTTTCAAACTTTGCAACAGGATTGATTATTTTTTTTTCATTTTAATGTTGTTTATCATTAGCGCTAGCTGGCTTATCCCGGTAGCTTCATCGGGGAGTCCATTAGCTGTAATGGGTGTTAGCTAGCGGGTGTTGACTGATTGGTGCTAGCGTGAGCTCTGATTATAGCTGCAGTCATACTGACATAATTAGACTGTTATTGGCAATCATTCCCTTCTGCCACTAATGTGGATTCACAGCACTGGTCTATGTAGCCAGCGGGAGCACTCACTACTACCTCAAAGGCTGTCCTAAATGGCACCCTTTTCCCTTTATACTGCACTACCTTTGACCAGGGCTAATTTGGGATGCAGGAAAAGTCTTCCTTCACTGTCATATATATGATATGCCAGACAGTGGAAGGCCATGCTGGCCCTGACGGTCCACCACTGTCATATATATGATATGCCAGACAGTGGAAGGCCACGCTGGCCCTGACGGTCCACCACTACATATATACAGTATATATGATATGCCAGACAGTGGAAGGCCACGCTGGCCCTGACGGCCCACCACTACATATATATAATATGCCAGACAGTGGAAGGCCACGCTGGCCCTGACGGTCCACCACTACATATATACAGTATATATGATATGCCAGACAGTGGAAGGCCACGCTGGCCCTGACGGTCCACCACTACATATATACAGTATATATGATATGCCAGACAGTGGAAGGCCACGCTGGCCCTGACGGCCCACCACTACATATATATGATATGCCAGACAGTGGAAGGCCACGCTGGCCCTGACGGTCCACCACTACATATATACAGTATATATAATATGCCAGACAGTGGAAGGCCACGCTGGCCCTGACGGTCCACCACTACATATATATGATATGCCAGACAGTGGAAGGCCACGCTGGCCCTGACGGTCCACCACTACATATATATAATATGCCAGACAGTGGAAGGCCACGCTGGCCCTGACGGTCCACCACTACATATATACAGTATATATGATATGCCAGACAGTGGAAGGCCACGCTGGCCCTGACGGCCCACCACTACATATATACAGTATATATGATATGCCAGACAGTGGAAGGCCACGCTGGCCCTGACGGTCCACCACTACATATATACAGTATATATGATATGCCAGACAGTGGAAGGCCACGCTGGCCCTGACGGTCCACCACTACATATATACAGTATATATGATATGCCAGACAGTGGAAGGCCACGCTGGCCCTGACGGTCCCACCACTACATATATACAGTATATATGATATGCCAGACAGTGGAAGGCCACGCTGGCCCTGACGGCCCACCACTACATATATACAGTATATATGATATGCCAGACAGTGGAAGGCCACGCTGGCCCTGACGGTCCACCACTACATATATACAGTATATATGATATGCCAGACAGTGGAAGGCCACGCTGGCCCTGACGGTCCACCACTACATATATACAGTATATATGATATGCCAGACAGTGGAAGGCCACGCTGGCCCTGACGGTCCACCACTACATATATATAATATGCCAGACAGTGGAAGGCCACGCTGGCCCTGACGGTCCACCACTACATATATATAATATGCCAGACAGTGGAAGGCCACGCTGGCCCTGACGGTCCACCACTACATATATACAGTATATATAATATGCCAGACAGTGGAAGGCCACGCTGGCCCTGACGGTCCACCACTACATATATATAATATGCCAGACAGTGGAAGGCCACGCTGGCCCTGACGGTCCACCACTACATATATATAATATGCCAGACAGTGGAAGGCCACGCTGGCCCTGACGGCCCACCACTACATATATATAATATGCCAGACAGTGGAAGGCCACGCTGGCCCTGACGGTCCACCACTACATATATACAGTATATATGATATGCCAGACAGTGGAAGGCCACGCTGGCCCTGACGGTCCACCACTACATATATACAGTATATATGATATGCCAGACAGTGGAAGGCCACGCTGGCCCTGACGGTCCACCACTACATATATACAGTATATATGATATGCCAGACAGTGGAAGGCCACGCTGGCCCTGACGGTCCACCACTACATATATACAGTATATATGATATGCCAGACAGTGGAAGGCCACGCTGGCCCTGACGGCCCACCACTACATATATACAGTATATATGATATGCCAGACAGTGGAAGGCCACGCTGGCCCTGACGGTCCACCACTACATATATATATATATGCCAGACAGTGGAAGGCCACGCTGGCCCTGACGGTCCACCACTACATATATACAGTATATATATATGCCAGACAGTGGAAGGCCACGCTGGCCCTGACGGTCCACCACTACATATATACAGTATATATGATATGCCAGACAGTGGAAGGCCACGCTGGCCCTGACGGTCCACCACTACATATATACAGTATATATGCCCAGACAGTGGAAGGCCACGCTGGCCCTGACGGTCCACCACTACATATATATGCCAGTATGGATATGATATGCCCACTACATATATATATATATGCCACAGTGGAAGGCCACGCTGGCCCTGACGGTCCACCACTACATATATACAGTATATATGATATGCCAGACAGTGGAAGGCCACGCTGGCCCTGACGGTCCACCACTACATATATACAGTATATATGATATGCCAGACAGTGGAAGGCCACGCTGGCCCTGACGGTCCACCACTACATATATACAGTATATATAATATGCCAGACAGTGGAAGGCCACGCTGGCCCTGACGGTCCACCACTACATATATATACCACTACATATATGCCAGACAGTGGAAGGCCACGCTGGCCCTGACGGTCCACCACTACATATATATATATATGCCAGACAGTGGAAGGCCACGCTGGCCCTGACGGTCCACCACTACATATATATGATATGCCAGACAGTGGAAGGCCACGCTGGCCCTGACGGTCCACCACTACATATATACAGTATATATGATATGCCAGACAGTGGAAGGCCACGCTGGCCCTGACGGTCCACCACTACATATATATAATATGCCAGACAGTGGAAGGCCACGCTGGCCCTGACGGTCCACCACTACATATATATAATATGCCAGACAGTGGAAGGCCACGCTGGCCCTGACGGTCCACCACTACATATATATAATATGCCAGACAGTGGAAGGCCACGCTGGCCCTGACGGTCCACCACTACATATATATAATATGCCAGACAGTGGAAGGCCACGCTGGCCCTGACGGTCCACCACTACATATATATATGGCCCTGACGGGATATGCCAGACAGTGGAAGGCCACGCTGGCCCTGACGGTCCACCACTACATATATACAGTATATAATATGCCAGACAGTGGAAGGCCACGCTGGCCCTGACGGCCACCACTACATATATATGATATGCCAGACAGTGGAAGGCCACGCTGGCCCTGACGGTCCACCACTACATATATATAATATGCCAGACAGTGGAAGGCCACGCTGGCCCTGACGGTCCACCACTACATATATATAATATGCCAGACAGTGGAAGGCCACGCTGGCCCTGACGGCCACCACTACATATATATATATGCCAGACAGTGGAAGGCCACGCTGGCCCTGACGGCCCACCACTACATATATACAGTATATATGATATGCCAGACAGTGGAAGGCCACGCTGGCCCTGACGGTCCACCACTACATATATATATATGCCAGACAGTGGAAGGCCACGCTGGCCCTGACGGTCCACCACTACATATATATATATGCCAGACAGTGGAAGGCCACGCTGGCCCTGACGGTCCACCACTACATATATATATATATGCCAGACAGTGGAAGGCCACGCTGGCCCTGACGGTCCACCACTACATATATATGATATGCCAGACAGTGGAAGGCCACGCTGGCCCTGACGGTCCACCACTACATATATATATATGCCAGACAGTGGAAGGCCACGCTGGCCCTGACGGTCCACCACTACATATATATGATATGCCAGACAGTGGAAGGCCACGCTGGCCCTGACGGTCCACCACTACATATATATAATATGCCAGACAGTGGAAGGCCACGCTGGCCCTGACGGCCCACCACTACATATATACAGTATATGATATGCCAGACAGTGGAAGGCCACGCTGGCCCTGACGGTCCACCACTACATATATATATATATGATATGCCAGACAGTGGAAGGCCACGCTGGCCCTGACGGTCCACCACTACATACAGTATATATGATATGCCAGACAGTGGAAGGCCACGCTGGCCCTGACGGCCCACCACTACATATATATAATATGCCAGACAGTGGAAGGTCACGCTGGCCCTGACGGTCCACCACTACATATATATGATATGCCAGACAGTGGAAGGCCACGCTGGCCCTGACGGTCCACCACTACATATATATGATATGCCAGACAGTGGAAGGCCACGCTGGCCCTGACGGTCCACCACTACATCTATATGATATGCCAGACAGTGGAAGGCCACGCTGGCCCTGACGGTCCACCACTACATATATATGATATGCCAGACAGTGGAAGGCCACGCTGGCCCTGACGGTCCACCACTACATATATATGATATGCCAGACAGTGGAAGGCCACGCTGGCCCTGACGGTCCACCACTACATATATATGATATGCCAGACAGTGGAAGGCCACGCTGGCCCTGACGGTCCACCACTACATATATATGATATGCCAGACAGTGGAAGGCCACGCTGGCCCTGACGGTCCACCACTACATATATATAATATGCCAGACAGTGGAAGGCCACGCTGGCCCTGACGGCCCACCACTACATATATATAATATGCCAGACAGTGGAAGGCCACGCTGGCCCTGACGGTCCACCACTACATATATATAATATGCCAGACAGTGGAAGGCCACGCTGGCCCTGACGGTCCACCACTACATATATATAATATGCCAGACAGTGGAAGGCCACGCTGGCCCTGACGGTCCACCACTACATATATACAGTATATATGATATGCCAGACAGTGGAAGGCCACGCTGGCCCTGACGGCCACCACTACATATATATAATATGCCAGACAGTGGAAGGCCACGCTGGCCCTGACGGCCCACCACTACATATATACAGTATATATGATATGCCAGACAGTGGAAGGCCACGCTGGCCCTGACGGCCCACCACTACATATATACAGTATATATGATATGCCAGACAGTGGAAGGCCACGCTGGCCCTGACGGCCCACCACTACATATATATGATATGCCAGACAGTGGAAGGCCACGCTGGCCCTGACGGCCCACCACTACATATATATGATATGCCAGACAGTGGAAGGCCACGCTGGCCCTGACGGCCCACCACTACATATATATGATATGCCAGACAGTGGAAGGCCACGCTGGCCCTGACGGCCCACCACTACATATATATAATATGCCAGACAGTGGAAGGCCACGCTGGCCCTGACGGTCCACCACTACATATATATGATATGCCAGACAGTGGAAGGCCACGCTGGCCCTGACGGTCCACCACTACATATATACAGTATATATGATATGCCAGACAGTGGAAGGCCACGCTGGCCCTGACGGTCCACCACTACATATATATATGAGATATATGCCAGACAGTGGAAGGCCACGCTGGCCCTGACGGTCCACCACTACATATATATAATATGCCAGACAGTGGAAGGCCACGCTGGCCCTGACGGTCCACCACTACATATATATCATATGCCAGACAGTGGAAGGCCACGCTGGCCCTGACGGCCCACCACTACAAATATATGATATGCCAGACAGTGGAAGGCCACGCTGGCCCTGACGGTCCCACCACTACATATATATAATATGCCAGACAGTGGAAGGCCACGCTGGCCCTGACGGTCCACCACATACATATATATGATATGCCAGACAGTGGAAGGCCACGCTGGCCCTGACGGCCCACCACTACATATATACAGTATATATGCCAGACAGTGGAAGGCCACGCTGGCCCTGACGGTCCACCACTACATATATACAGTATATATGATATGCCAGACAGTGGAAGGCCACGCTGGCCCTGACGGTCCACCACTACATATATACAGTATATATGATATGCCAGACAGTGGAAGGCCACGCTGGCCCTGACGGCCCACCACTACATATATACAGTATATATGATATGCCAGACAGTGGAAGGCCACGCTGGCCCTGACGGCCCACCACTACATATATACAGTATATATGATATGCCAGACAGTGGAAGGCCACGCTGGCCCTGACGGCCCACCACTACATATATACAGTATATATAATATGCCAGACAGTGGAAGGCCACGCTGGCCCTGACGGCCCACCACTACATATATACAGTATATATGATATGCCAGACAGTGGAAGGCCACGCTGGCCCTGACGGCCCACCACTACATATATACAGTATATATAATATGCCAGACAGTGGAAGGCCACGCTGGCCCTGACGGTCCACCACTACATATATACAGTATATATAATATGCCAGACAGTGGAAGGCCACGCTGGCCCTGACGGCCCACCACTACATATATATATATATATATGCCAGACAGTGGAAGGCCACGCTGGCCCTGACGGCCCACCACTACATATATATAATATGCCAGACAGTGGAAGGCCACGCTGGCCCTGACGGTCCACCACTACATATATACAGTATATATGATATGCCAGACAGTGGAAGGCCACGCTGGCCCTGACGGCCCACCACTACATATATACAGTATATATGATATGCCAGACAGTGGAAGGCCACGCTGGCCCTGACGGCCCACCACTACATATATACAGTATATATGATATGCCAGACAGTGGAAGGCCACGCTGGCCCTGACGGCCCACCACTACATATATACAGTATATATGATATGCCAGACAGTGGAAGGCCACGCTGGCCCTGACGGTCCACCACTACATATATACAGTATATATAATATGCCAGACAGTGGAAGGCCACGCTGGCCCTGACGGTCCACCACTACATATATATGTATATATAATATGCCAGACAGTGGAAGGCCACGCTGGCCCTGACGGCCCACCACTACATATATACAGTATATATGATATGCCAGACAGTGGAAGGCCACGCTGGCCCTGACGGCCCACCACTACATATATACAGTATATATGATATGCCAGACAGTGGAAGGCCACGCTGGCCCTGACGGTCCACCACTACATATATACAGTATATATGATATGCCAGACAGTGGAAGGCCACGCTGGCCCTGACGGTCCACCACTACATATATACAGTATATATGATATGCCAGACAGTGGAAGGCCACGCTGGCCCTGACGACCCACCACTACATATATATGATATGCCAGACAGTGGAAGGCCACGCTGGCCCTGACGGCCCACCACTACATATATATGATATGCCAGACAGTGGAAGGCCACGCTGGCCCTGACGGTCCACCACTACATATATATCATATGCCAGACAGTGGAAGGCCACGCTGGCCCTGACGGCCCACCACTACAAATATATGATATGCCAGACAGTGGAAGGCCACGCTGGCCCTGACGGCCCACCACTACATATATATGTTATGCCAGACAGTGGAAGGCCACGCTGGCCCTGACAGTCCACCACTACATATATATAATATGCCAGACAGTGGAAGGCCACGCTGGCCCTGACGGTCCACCACTACATATATATAATATGCCAGACAGTGGAAGGCCACGCTGGCCCTGACGGCCCACCACTACATATATACAGTATATATGATATGCCAGACAGTGGAAGGCCACGCTGGCCCTGAAGGCCCACCACTACATATATACAGTATATATGATATGCCAGACAGTGGAAGGCCACGCTGGCCCTGACGGCCCACCACTACATATATACAGTATATATGATATGCCAGACAGTGGAAGGCCACGCTGGCCCTGACGGCCCACCACTACATATATATGATATGCCAGACAGTGGAAGGCCACGCTGGCCCTGACGGTCCACCACTACATATATATAATATGCCAGACAGTGGAAGGCCACGCTGGCCCTGACGGCCCACCACTACATATATATGATATGCCAGACAGTGGAAGGCCACGCTGGCCCTGACGGCCCACCACTACATCTATATGATATGCCAGACAGTGGAAGGCCACGCTGGCCCTGACGGTCCACCACTACATATATATCATATGCCAGACAGTGGAAGGCCACGCTGGCCCTGACGGTCCACCACTACATATATACAGTATATATGATATGCCAGACAATGGAAGGCCACGCTGGCCCTGACGGTCCACCACTACATATATACAGTATATATGATATGCCAGACAGTGGAAGGCCACGCTGGCCCTGACGGTCCACCACTACATATATATAATATGCCAGACAGTGGAAGGCCACGCTGGCCCTGACGGTCCACCACTACATATATATAATATGCCAGACAGTGGAAGGCCACGCTGGCCCTGACGGCCCACCACTACATATATACAGTATATATGATATGCCAGACAGTGGAAGGCCACGCTGGCCCTGACGGCCCACCACTACATATATATAATATGCCAGACAGTGGAAGGCCACGCTGGCCCTGACGGTCCACCACTACATATATATGATATGCCAGACAGTGGAAGGCCACGCTGGCCCTGACGGCCCACCACTACATATATATAATATGCCAGACAGTGGAAGGCCACGCTGGCCCTGACGGTCCACCACTACATGTATACAGTATATATGATATGCCAGACAGTGGAAGGCCACGCTGGCCCTGACGGCCCACCACTACATATATACAGTATATATGATATGCCAGACAGTGGAAGGCCACGCTGGCCCTGACGGCCCACCACTACATATATACAGTATATATAATATGCCAGACAGTGGAAGGCCACGCTGGCCCTGACGGTCCACCACTACATATATACAGTATATATATATGCCAGACAGTGGAAGGCCACGCTGGCCCTGACGGCCCACCACTACATATATACAGTATATATGATATGCCAGACAGTGGAAGGCCACGCTGGCCCTGACGGGCCACCACTACATATATACAGTATATATGATATGCCAGACAGTGGAAGGCCACGCTGGCCCTGACGGTCCACCACTACATATATATGATATGCCAGACAGTGGAAGGCCACGCTGGCCCTGACGGCCCACCACTACATATATATGATATGCCAGACAGTGGAAGGCCACGCTGGCCCTGACAGTCCACCACTACATATATATAATATGCCAGACAGTGGAAGGCCACGCTGGCCCTGACGGCCCACCACTACATATATACAGTATATATGATATGCCAGACAGTGGAAGGCCACGCTGGCCCTGACGGCCCACCACTACATATATACAGTATATATGATATGCCAGACAGTGGAAGGCCACGCTGGCCCTGAAGGCCCACCACTACATATATACAGTATATATGATATGCCAGACAGTGGAAGGCCACGCTGGCCCTGACAGCCCACCACTACATATATACAGTATATATGATATGCCAGACAGTGGAAGGCCACGCTGGCCCTGACGGCCCACCACTACATATATATAATATGCCAGACAGTGGAAGGCCACGCTGGCCCTGACGGTCCACCACTACATATATATAATATGCCAGACAGTGGAAGGCCACGCTGGCCCTGACGGCCCACCACTACATATATATGATATGCCAGACAGTGGAAGGCCACGCTGGCCCTGACGGCCCACCACTACATATATATAATATGCCAGACAGTGGAAGGCCACGCTGGCCCTGACGGTCCACCACTACATGTATACAGTATATATGATATGCCAGACAGTGGAAGGCCACGCTGGCCCTGACGGTCCACCACTACATATATACAGTATATATGATATGCCAGACAGTGGAAGGCCACGCTGGCCCTGACGGTCCACCACTACATATATACAGTATATATGATATGCCAGACAGTGGAAGGCCACGCTGGCCCTGACGGTCCACCACTACATATATATAATATGCCAGACAGTGGAAGGCCACGCTGGCCCTGACGGTCCACCACTACATATATATAATATGCCAGACAGTGGAAGGCCACGCTGGCCCTGACGGCCCACCACTACATATATACAGTATATATGATATGCCAGACAGTGGAAGGCCACGCTGGCCCTGACGGCCCACCACTACATATATATAATATGCCAGACAGTGGAAGGCCACGCTGGCCCTGACGGTCCACCACTACATATATATGATATGCCAGACAGTGGAAGGCCACGCTGGCCCTGACGGCCCACCACTACATATATATAATATGCCAGACAGTGGAAGGCCACGCTGGCCCTGACGGTCCACCACTACATATATATGATATGCCAGACAGTGGAAGGCCACGCTGGCCCTGACGGCCCACCACTACATATATATGATATGCCAGACAGTGGAAGGCCACGCTGGCCCTGACGGCCCACCACTACATATATACAGTATATATGATATGCCAGACAGTGGAAGGCCACGCTGGCCCTGACGGTCCACCACTACATATATATAATATGCCAGACAGTGGAAGGCCACGCTGGCCCTGACGGTCCACCACTACATATATATAGTATATATGATATGCCAGACAGTGGAAGGCCACGCTGGCCCTGACGGCCCACCACTACATATATACAGTATATATGATATGCCAGACAGTGGAAGGCCACGCTGGCCCTGACGGCCCACCACTACATATATACAGTATATATGATATGCCAGACAGTGGAAGGCCACGCTGGCCCTGACGGTCCACCACTACATATATACAGTATATATGATATGCCAGACAGTGGAAGGCCACGCTGGCCCTGACGGCCCACCACTACATATATACAGTATATATGATATGCCAGACAGTGGAAGGCCACGCTGGCCCTGACGGCCCACCACTACATATATACAGTATATATGATATGCCAGACAGTGGAAGGCCACGCTGGCCCTGACGGCCCACCACTACATATATACAGTATATATGATATGCCAGACAGTGGAAGGCCACGCTGGCCCTGACGGTCCACCACTACATATATACAGTATATATAATATGCCAGACAGTGGAAGGCCACGCTGGCCCTGACGGTCCACCACTACATATATACAGTATATATAATATGCCAGACAGTGGAAGGCCACGCTGGCCCTGACGGCCCACCACTACATATATACAGTATATATGATATGCCAGACAGTGGAAGGCCACGCTGGCCCTGACGGCCCACCACTACATATATACAGTATATATGATATGCCAGACAGTGGAAGGCCACGCTGGCCCTGACGGTCCACCACTACATATATACAGTATATATGATATGCCAGACAGTGGAAGGCCACGCTGGCCCTGACGGTCCACCACTACATATATACAGTATATATGATATGCCAGACAGTGGAAGGCCACGCTGCGGAACTCATTCGGATTCTTATTTCACGCTCACAATTTGCTCATTAGAAATGTGGGAAATGATTTGTGTAACAAAATAATTTACAATTGCACATTGTTTGTACAGGTTTCCAACTGGTTTGGAAACAAAAGAATCAGATACAAGAAAAACATTGGAAAGTTCCAGGAAGAAGCCAATATGTACGCTGCCAAAACTGCAGTCAACGCGACCAACGTATCCTCACATGGAAGCCAGGCTAATTCGCCCTCCACCCCAAATTCTGCAGGTAAAGAACAATACCAATGGGTTACCCTTTTTACAGATAGGCTACAATATTTGGAAGGCTCTGAATAAACTCTCTATATCAGACAAGGATAAAAAAGGCTTTGTCCAAGAGTAGGATACCTGGGCCCCATATCAATGCTTTCTGCCCCTGTTGTTTTTCCTTTCAATTAACACAGCTTTTCTCCTATTTTATCTCAATACTTATTCTTTTACACTGTCAGAACATTACATTTTTGTTGTACCATTTTCATTTACAAATTGAATGAATTAATTATTCTTGTTGACCATGAATAACATTTGTACAGAAACACATAACATATCATGATGCTAATCATTTTGACTGTAGAAACATACTATCATTCTACTTTCATATTGACAAATAAGCACAACAACAACAAGCGCCCCTGATGTCGGTGTTTGACTCACCTTTGACTCACCCCTGATGTCGGTGCTTGACTCACCTTTGACTCACCCCTGATGTCGGTGTTTGACTCACCTTTGACTCACCCCTGATGTCGGTGCTTGACTCACCTTTGACTCACCCCTGATGTCGGTGCTTGACTCACCTTTGACTCACCCCTGATGTCGGTGTTTGACTCACCTTTGACTCACCCCTGATGTCGGTGATTGACTCACCTTTGACTCACCCCTGATGTCGGTGTTTGACTCACCTTTGACTCACCCCTGATGTCGGTGCTTGACTCACCTTTGACTCACCCCTGATGTCGGTGCTTGACTCACCTTTGACTCGCCCCCGATGTCGGTGTTTGACTCACCTTTGACTCGCCCCTGATGTCGGTGTTTGACTCACCTTTGACTCGCCCCTGATGTCGGTGTTTGACTCACTTTTGACTCGCCCCTGATGTCGTTGTTTGACTCACCTTTGACTCACCCCTGATGTCGGTGTTTGACTCACCACTGATGTCGGTGCTTGACTCACCTTTGACTCGCCCCTGATGTCGGTGCTTGACTCACCTTTGACTCGCCCCTGATGTCGGTGCTTGACTCACCTTTCCCTCAGCTTTATGCTGCCACTCTCTAATCTGTCTGCTCACTTTGGCCCTAGCCCTAACTCTATATTCTAACTTTAGCTCTATATTCTAACTCTAGCTCTATATTCTAACTCTAGCTCTATATTCTAACACTAGCTCTATATTCTAACTTTAGTTCTATATTCTAACTCTAGCTCTATTTTCTAACTCTAGCTCTATATTCTAACTTTAGTTATATATTCTAACTCTAGCTCTATATTCCAACTTTAGTTCTATATTCTAACTCTAGCTCTATATTCTAACTCTAGCTCTATATTCTAACTTTAGTTCTATATTCTAACTATAGCTCTATATTCTAACTCTAGCTCTATATTCTAACTCTAGCTCTATATTCTAACTTTAGCTCTATATTTTAACTCTAGCTCTATATTCTAACTCTAGCTCTGTATTCTAACTCTAGCTCTATATTCCAACTCCAGCTTTAGCTCTATTAACTCTTTGCATAGTGCTTCTCCGGGTCTAACCCTGGACGGGGCCAAGTGGCTGAATCCTGCTCTGCTTGCTCCTCTTTCACTCTGCTCTGTGATTCCAGTGCTCCCTCCCTCTCTCCTCTTCCAGGTTCTGCTGGCTCTTTTAACATGTCAAACTCCGGCGACTTGTTCATGAGCGTGCAGTCTCTCAATGGGGACTCGTACCAAGGTGCTCAGGTTGGAGCCAACGTGCAGTCACAGGTAGGGCCCTATAACTAAGCAGTACAGAAGACACTACTATAGAAACAGACCCAGACCCACTTCCCGAAGAACAGGCCTTGTAATCTATCTTAATCGCACCACAGGAATCTCAGTACTGCTCTAGTGTCTGGATCACTTTGGGCTCCTAATACCACCACTACATAGGGTTTTCAAGGTATTGTTATCGACCATTGTTACTAAAACATGCTTACAGTGAGTGTAGTGATGAAAACAATGTAATACTCTCTGCAGCTCTTTTTATATGCCACAAGTTCATCCTTTCTACATTCTTCTAAATACATAATAACATGTTTCGGTTATCTTGCTTTTTCTTGTCAATAGCTGGATGTAGTTCATGTGCGTTTTGTCTGCCTGGACTGTATTATAATACTACTTTCCTTCTGGTCTTTCTGTTGGTCTGCTCTGACCTTGCTTTGTCTGTGTTCCTGTGTTGTGTTTCAGGTGGATACCCTTCGCCATGTTATCAGTCAGACAGGCGGATACAGTGAGGGCCTCACAGCCAGCCAGATGTACAGTCAACAGAGCATCAATGTCAGTAGAAAACATCTCTCTTCCCTACCAATTATTTCAAAGCCATAGGGCTCAGAATGACACTTAGTTGGATTTGTCTCAGCTCCACCACAGTCACCTAGTTGATTGCTTCTGTATCGGTCATGCCACGAGCCATGCGCTGGCCGGCAGAACGGCGTTGGGCTGGCCACACACACACGGCACAGCCGCCTGAGCCTGTCACGTTCAATCAGCTCTCTCGCAGCACCTGCAGCCACTCACGGCCATGTAGCCGTGCAGGGACGGCACACGCAGGTGACACCTCCTGCGACGCGAGGCTCGGGGCGGCCCCTCCCCCCCAACGCTCCCGCCGACCACCTGACCCTGATTATCACTGCAGGTCCAGAGGCCCGGTTAAAATCCTATCAGAACAACCCCAGAGTAGTCACACAAATAAAAATAAACAAACTGCTAACCCCGACACAAAGCCCTGGGGCGTAACATGGGGGCATATTTCCATCATGTTATATTTCATTTGTATTTTTTAGGAGATTGGGAAGGAGAGTGTGTGTGTGTGTGTGTGTGTGTGTGTGTGTGTGTGTGTGTGTGTGTGTGTGTGTGTGTGTGTGTGTGTGTGTGTGTGTTTGGTTGAGGGTGGGGGAAGAGGAGGGGAAGAAGGGGGAGGTTAGCTGGCGGCTGCAAACAGCAGGGAAATTCACAGCGACAAGCCGTGTCGTAAAAGGGGAAATCGATAAGACAGACACAAGAGAGCGGAGTGTGGACTTAGGACAGCAATCCAAGCGAATTGCTCAGATCATGTTCCCACCACTCTAATGGCCCTGACAGCAAGCTGCGGCGGCGTGCTGTGGTGAAAGCTACGACGAGGACGAGAGAGGACGGTCACAGTCACACACAGCCACGCAGCTCGGCTGCTGGCTTCCTCTCCCGTCCCTAAGCCTCACTAGTCGTGCCTCAATGGCCGAATGATAATGAGATGAAATGTCTCCTGTGAAAAAAAAACATGTATGTAGTGTATTCAAATCCCCCTCCCTGGCTCGCTCTCCGCTCGTCTCCCTCCCACAGAACAGGCTGTGATAACCCTGAGAGAGCAGTACTAAAGTTTTCAAGCGCTGTTCTCAGACAGCACTCTGACCTCATGGATATCGTTATCCTTGGGGGCCTGCTTGCTCCACTGTATCCTAAAATGTTACAATATGTTATTTTCCACACATGTGCATAGCCTTAAAAGAGCCTCTTACTGCATAACAAGAGAAGAATATTATCTTATCTGTATGATAAGAGAAGGATATCTATCATCTTATCTGGATGGTAAAGAGAAGGATATCATCTTATCTGTATGATAAGAGAAGGATATCTATCATCTTATCTGGATGGTAAAGAGAAGGATATCATCTTATCTGGATGATAATAAAATAGCACATAAAATATGGTTCCTCGTTATCCAATATAGGATTTGGGGAGATATAATAAATTATTTATATATTTTAGTATTCTGGAGTGGGTTTGATTACTATGTAGTTTATTTCTTTTGTCTCTCTGAAGCAATATACTTCAATAGTATTTGTGTTAAAAATGACAGATTTACCTCAGTATCAAACCCATTCACAAAGCAAAGCGCAGGAAAGCTGTCAGCTTAGAAACAGTGAATGACCTTTGTGCTCGTCCAGCTTTACAGACGGAGAAGAGAGAGAGAGAGAAAGACACGAGAAAGAGAGGTCGGGAATATGTCCTATCTACCTGTTTTACGATGAAAAGCCTCCCCTCTCTGTTGATAATGACTGAGCAGATGCATAATGTGATTTATGGTAGACTAGAGCAGTAATTACAGTTAGGAAATAGACAGAGTCTCACCAAATTCATACATTTTAAGACATTTATTTTGCTCAATTTTTTATTACAGACTTTCTTCTGCCTGAAATAACGGGCTTTGAAATTAAAGGCTGTCGAGGACCATTTCCATTTTTTCTGATGGCATGAAATTTGCTATTCATATCCCAAATGCTCTTTAGCAGCTCGTCTCCAGGACTGGAAATGGCCTACAAGTATTTCATTGTGTTTTCATTCAATCCCCCAATGTCATCATTTTCTACCATTGATTCCTCTTAGGACTGTTTTGTGACTTTTGTTTTAAGGTCCTTTTAAGATGTTGTCACTGTTATTGTGTGTCATTAAATGTGGCAGGGGTTTCTATCAATCCCAGTTATACAAGATTGCAATCATATTGGTTTTGAAGTGAAGACTAAATGTTTTCATACTAATCATTTTAGCACACTGTATGTGATCTGACAGTGATATTTGTGAATTACAGAATTTTCAGTTGCTTCAAACAAGTACAATTGTTATGACAATTTCGTTCTGAAATATGAGGTCTAGTTTACTGTCATTTGAGTGAATTAGTTGTTCATCCAATGCAGATTTGGCTTGAGGCTGTAGGGGATTAAAGGTTGAGTAGTTTAGGAGTTGTTCTAGCATAAGGACAAAAGCTCATACTGTTGTTACTACATGTGCCCCCAGGACTTCACAGATACAGCATTCAATGCTGCAGATGAGATGATATAATAATCTTATTGAACTGCATAATGAATATGTACTCTGAAAGAAAAGAGAGAAAAAAAGCATAGAAAACCTTTTTTATATCTTTGAACTTGTCCCATCGCTGAAACTCTGCTACGGACTCGGGAGAGGCAAAGGTCGAGAGCCATGTGTCCCCCGAAACACGATCCTGCCAAGCCGCACTGCTTCTTGACACATTGCTCTCTTAACGCGTAGCCAGAGAAAATCTATGTTATGGGTATATGCCTGTGTCCTTTGCCTGTACTCATCTTTCCTCTCTCCTTCTGTCTCTTTGGTCTCTCTCAGGCAAACGGAGGCTGGCAGGATGCAACCACCCCCTCATCAGTGACATCACCCACAGAAGGACCTGGAAGTGTTCACTCTGACACGTCCAACTGATCCCTCCACCCTCCACCACTATCCAGACACCCCCAACCTCGATCAGCCAGCCCCCAGTCAGCTCCCCTTCAGAACTGGAGGTATCACTAGACTGGTCACAAAGCAAGAGACCTCTCTCTACAGGTGGGGACTACAGGATGAATCGCCATCATCACCACCACAGACAGTTCTTCATGTCTTCTGTCCCGTCTCTACAACCAATCAGTCAGTAGCCTGTGTAGGGCTCTGTTCTCCCATTTATCTACGACCTCATTCACTGTCTGTCTGTACAGTTTTCTTCACCAGATATCCTTGTTGCCTCTGTGTGATCTGACTTATAACACAGTAGGCAAATAGTTACAACACGTATACACAGTATTGCCCGTATCTTGTAGATTGAAATGCTTTTCTCACTACCTCTATTGAAAATAACAACAACTTCTAAAAAAGCATCGTTTTTTTTCCTTTGTAATAACTGACATTGACAGCAGCTCCCAATCTCCCTTGTCCTGTCTCAAGGCTTGTTTTGAGGACAGTTTTGCCTTTGTGACAAGTTTTACCCGATATAATTACTTAATTCCCAACATTTGTTTTGTCCATAGTGCCAAAGTTCAACACAGGAGGTGAATTCTTATAATATGATATTGTGCTTGTGGAAGAATACATATCCATCTGACTATTCACATCACATACCGTAGCTTAATGATATTTCTTGTTAGTAGCTAACAATGGGATGATTTGAAAGGAGAACCTTGAGATTCAAATGTTCCTCCTCATTTTAGGCATTCTGTTTCAGAGCTTCTACAATGGTCAAAATAAAACATGACACATTTTTACTGCAACAATGGCGTGTGTTCTGTTCATACTGAATGAGTGGTCAACAATGCATAAGCAAAACACAAAATAGTAACGGTATATACTCCAGAATTAATGGAAGGGATTGTTTGGGAGGTTATAAAGAAATGGATCATGGTGATTCTAGCTTCATGGTGATTCCAGATACATTTTTTAAACTGATACTCAGTCCACACTACAAACAGAGCAAGAAGCTTAAAGCTTCATGGTGAATCTAGCTTCATGGTGATTCTAACTTCATGGTGATTCTAACTTCATGGTGATTCTAACTTCATGGTGATTCTAACTTCATGGTGATTCTATCTACTGGAATTCTAATGCATTTCCTGCACTTGACGTATTGTTTGTAGTGTGGACTGAGTATCAGTATCCGGAACACTTAATCAGTGAGTATATTAGCATCAATTAAAATAAGCCAATATAATGTCTTTAAGCACAGTCACTTCCAGTGATTACCCTATGAAGGGTAACATATGTATTTGTCAAAGAGAAGAACACAGTACAGAGAACACACATTAATAATGCTTGTATCATTTTCATATGTTGAACATATGGTGTGTGTACATACACATACATACATACATACATATATATATACATACATATATACATATACATATATACATACATATATACATATATATACATACATACATATACATACATACATACATACATACATACATATATACATATATACATACATATATACATATACATATATACATACATACATACATATATACATATATACATATATACATATATACATACATATATACATATACATACACATACATACATATATACATATATACATACATATATACATACATATATACATATATACATACATATATACATATATACATACATATATACATATACATATACATACATACATATATACATACATACATATACATACATATATACATATACATACATACATATATACATATACATACATACATACATACATATACATACATACATATATACATATACATACATATATACATACATACATATATATACATACATACATATATACATACATATATATACATACATACATATATACATATACATACATATATACATATATATATACATACATACATACATACATACATACATACATACATACATACATACACACACACACACACACACACACACACACACACACACACACACACACACACACACACACACACACACACACACACACACACACACACACACACACACACACACACACACACACACACACACACACACACACACACACACACACACACACACTACCATTATCACTGTACATCAGTGTTATCAAAATAGCCAAATACTGCTGGTAACCAAAACCACTTGTGTAAGTGCAAAAAAGGCATTTTAATGTAAATGTTCATTCTGATGTTGTGTAACCAGGTGGTAGTCATGGAATACAATTCTGGAATCAAACTAAACACAATTCTGAAATCTTTCTCAAAGTTACTGTTTTCCCTCATAATTTCATGTTATTGGTTCTAGTTTGTTTCATTTTTTTTGTTGAATAGTTTATTTCTGTCCATTTATTATTGTCACTGAGTTTGAACATCTGTCATATCATTCTGTTTTTACATTTTGGTTATCAAGGTTGGTCTCTACTCACTCTTATATTACAGCTTTCTCCTAACATTTGACTTGAGTCTAAATTACGCAAAAAAAATCCTAAATGTGATATTAGATTTATTCATTTTGTTGTAGCTACAGTATTTGCTTACACACAATTACACATTGCCTTCTTGTGCAATTCAACATATCCACCCTACCATTCCCTTGATACCAAAAATAACTGCAGAAGCTTCATCTCTATAGATTAGATTCAGCTTAACCAATTTAGCTTTGTTTGTTTTGTATAATGGTGTATTATCTGAAGTATTCATCTCATAGAAATGTTCAGGTACTCTCTCTGTACTACAAAACCAAAAATACACTAGTGTTTGTTTATAGATATGACATGGAAAAGACTAACCCTGATAGCACACAGACAGATACAGAAGATGTTGGGATATATTTTTATGTCCTCATGTTGTGAATAACTTGCGTCATCATTTTTATCTTTATCGTTTTGCTTTTATTTTGCGTGGTTACAGGATTTACAGTACGTTACATTTTATTGTCTTGCTAGCATAATGTGAATTTGCTAAAGATTGCTCTATAGAGTATAAGTAGATGTGGACGGTATCCATTATAAAACAAAGCAGCTACAGTAGGCCGTCATTGTAAATAAGAATTTGTTCTTTACTGACTTGCCTAGTTAAATAAAGGTTAAATGAAATGAAAAAGTCATGTTTGACAGACACAGACAGATAGTAGGAAAGAGGTCCTCTCACATTACAGATATAATCCACACACAATTCATTTTGTACTTTCAGTCTAAAGCATTGACACACAAGCTTGCTTCTAAAATGTTTACTGTCTGTTAATTAAGGGTGATGTGAAAGGTTAGTGTCCAACCAAATCCGTATACCATGGTAACAGATATACATGATACAGTGTAACTACAATACCACACAGCTGAATCCACCATAGTCCTTCTTTCAGAAACAGTACATTTTATATTTGATATCATTTTTGAAGACGTGGATGTGTACTATGATGAGTGAAGCAGAATATCTTTTCAGTTGACAGACATGTGTACCTTATGAGTGGACTATGTTGGAGTGGTGTTCCCTGGCCTTTCCATCCAGATGTTTGTTTTTAGTTGTTGATCATTTTAGCCATGTGGCCAGCAGAACAATAGCTTTTGTGATGCAGTGCCCCTAAAAAAAAACATTACTCTACTTTTCACATTGCCTGTCCAATATCTCCGTATTATTGAAAGCGTCATGTAATGATGCTTTACGTTTCTGAATATAAAAGGAAAAAATTACTATAAAAAGAAATAAGAAACTGTAACATTTTGTCAACATCAAATGTTTTCTTTGTTGCATGTATTTTGTTCTTTAATAAAATACCGTACTGCAGTGTTTTTGAATGTTATTTTTTTATAAAGATTTCAGAGTGAAATCGTGGAGCCTTTTACTTGACAGGTTTGAACTTTTAAGATCTCTACAAATGTAAAGAAGGTATAAAAATGGAAACCGCAAAACTATTGTCTTTTTAATTCCTATTTAAACCCGTTTTTCTGTGGAGAAAAAATTAGCTAACAAGGTGTAGTTTTTATCGTCTCTTTCTTTGTACTAGTAATGCATATTCCAAATAAATTGTTTCTTTTGCTGCATACTTTTGTATTGTCCTCATTGATTTTCCTTGTCACACAGATACTATGAAGATGTCCATACATTAAAGGCACAATCCTTAATTAATTTATCCAGCCCCATCCCTCAGCTTTATAGCAGAACCAAGTCGTGGGGCGGCAGTTAACCGAGAAACAAATCAAGGATGGTTGATTTTAGTCATGTAAGACATGCCAAGAAAAAAGTGAACTGTCTTTTTATTATGTTTTTGTGTAGTATCTCCGCCAGACTTCAGTAACAGGGTCATGAGTTACTGTCGGACACAAGTTTACACGTCTCAGACTTGTCAGTCCTTCACCTCTGGATAGCATCGCACATCACACTTGAAAAACATGGTAAAGCATCAGGCGTTGTCTCACTATTGACATAGCGTCAGAGCTGGGGTGAGCTAGAGAGCATGCGATGGGGACATTTTCTCCGTTTTCTAAGTGAGTTTTCTAAAAATCTGTGTGCTTACGGCCAACAGACAGACACTCACTCCCTTCCCCCGCTCCCTTCTCTCCCCCCTCCACACATAGCAGAGGGAGCCTTCAAGGCACGGTTAATGTGCGTTCCCTGAGAGAGGCGGGGTGCTCACTTATCTCTCTCTTCCAGATAAATGAGACAGGATGTCTGATTCTACTCTTCCAATGCATCTGTTTCTTCTTCTACATACTGAAAAAAGGAAAGAGAGAGAAAAGGGGTTGAAATCAACTTTTGGATTAGGAGCTAGGAAGGGTCTCCAAAAGGATCAGAGAGAGCAGCCAAATCGCAGAGCGTGACAGAGACTGTGGGAGTGACATATGCAAACATGATCAAATATAATTACATGTGGATGTCTCCTTGCTTCTATCAAAGGGTTTCTTGTTAGGCTCTGTTAGCAGGATGAAAGAGAGGAACTGTTGGACGTGTACTGTATGCTTTAATATATTCACCATGGCTTTACAAACCTAAAAGGCATTGTGAGTTTAAGTAATTACTGTAGGTTCTCAGCAACCTCTTGAAAAGGCATAAATCCCATACAGAGCAGCAAATCGGTTGCCCTTTCTATTGAATCATGAGCAAATAGCCTGGTTAATGGTTTACACCTGTACTAAGCCATCCATATATGTTTTTACATGTTCCTTTATTTAACTGGTCAAGTCAGTTAAGAACAAATTCTTATTTACAATGACGGCCTAGGAACAGTGGGTTAACTGCCTTGTTCAGGGGCAGAACAACAGATTTTTACCTTGTCAGCTCAGGGATTCGATCTAGTAATCTTTCGGTTACTGGCCCAACGCTCTAAACACTAGGTTTTAATTTTTTTTATTTCACCTTTATTTAACCAGGTAGGCTAGTTGAGAACAAGTTCTCATTTGCAACTGCGACCTGGCCAAGATAAAGCAAAGCAGTGTGACACAGACAACAACACAGAGTTACACATGGAGTAAACAATAAACAAGCTAATAACACAAACAAGTCAATGACACAGTAGAAAAAAGAAAGTCTATATACAGTGTGTGCAAAAGGCATGAGGAGGTAGGCAATAAATAGGCCATAGGAGCAAATAATTACAATTTAGCAGATTAACACTGGAGTGATAAATGAGCAGATGATGATGTGCAAGTAGAAATACTGGTGTGCAAAAGAGCAGAAAATAAAATAAAAACAGTATGGGGATGAGGTAGGTAGATTGGGTGGGCTATTTACAGATGGACTATGTACAGCTGCAGCGATCGGTTAGCTGCTCAGATAGCTGATGTTTAAAGTTGGTGAGGGAAATAAAAGTCTCCCACTTCAGCGATTTTTGCAATTCGTTCCAGTCACTGCCAGCAGAGAACTGGAAGGAAAGGCAGCCAAATTAGGTGTTGGCTTTGGGGATGATCAGTGAGATATATCTGCTGGAACGTGTGCTACAGGTGGGTGTTGTTATCGTGACCAGTTAACTGAGATAAGGTGGAGTTTTACCTAACATAGACTTATAGATGACCTGGAGCCAGTGGGTCTGGCGATGAATATGTAGCGAGGGCCAGCCGACTAGAGCATACAGGTCGCAGTGGTGGGTGGTATATGGTGGGTGCCTTTACAATTTCTTATCAATATTCTTTATTCTAGTAAGAGTAACACTTCTTATAAATATTCAGTAGCGTAATCCCCTTGAAGATCACTTGGTTTTGAGGTGGCAGACGCTTGTTCGGGTATCATGGGCAAACTGAAGGGACATATAGTGGAAAAAGCATGTACTTTCTCTAGTTCTGTCAATACTGTATATACTGCTATTACCAGCTGCACTTCATGAATAAATTCCTTCTCAAACACAAACTGTTTCCGCCATATTGGCTGTTTTTCTGGAAGGTCAGCAGCCAAGGGACTGGTGTCTGGGAAACATATTAAGTTAGGAAGAAGAACAATGCAAATCAAAGGTCTGCTGTTAATTGCTGGCCAGTATTTAGAATCCCTCACGGTCCATCACAGCAATTCAGAGATAACAAAATTAATAATTAATAATTTTCCAAAAATGTTTTAAATTAAATATCCTTAGAATGTTCTCCTGACATTCACTAAAATGTTGTGCACAACATTTTTAACAACCACCACAGAACATTCCCCAAAGAATCTCATTAGGTTTACAGGTAATGTAATAACACAATGTGCCAGTAATATTTTCCCAGCAAACCAAAATTGATTCTGTGAAAGTTCCCAGAACATTCGTTAGGTCGCGGCCAATGTTCTCATAACACAAAAACTCTCCATTCGTGGCGGTGATTATAGAATGTTTGTATAAAACATTTGACTGTTGTTGCAAGAACATTCCAGCAAGACATTTTGCCTGTTCTTTAAAGGTTCACAGAATGCTTCATTAGGTTGTGGGAACAGTCTGGTGAGGAACAGGAAGGCTGTTTAAGCTCCCAATTCACCACTTTACTGACAACGTTTTGATCCGAATCAGATCTTCGTCAGGTCAAACAGACTAAAATCAGGTCAAACAGACTAAAATATACACATTTCACCTCACATGACCATTATGCACATGACCCATGGTGGGTGTGGAAACAATTCAATTCACTTTTGTGAATAGTCAATCATAATTAACCACAGATGTACATATCATCATAAAGGATTATATACATACAAATCTAGGTAACAATAAAAATAATAAAATAAAAAAGATGACCTTGAAAACTGTTGGAATACCCACCCATTTGACCATTACGTACAGGATTCACGGTGGCCGTAGACATAATTACAGTGACCTACTTAAAAAACCTCAAATAATTTGATATCAATGAGCAGCTACAGAAAATCTAATACATACGTACAAAATCACCAAGTGGAGACCTGGATGGCAAGGCAAATAAACGTAACATAATCACCAAGTGGAGACCTGGATGGCAAGGCAAATAAACGTAACATAATCACCAAGTGGAGACCTGGATGGCAAGGCAAATAAACGTAACATAATCACCAAGTGGAGACCTGGATGGCAAGGCAAATAAACGTAACATAATCACCAAGTGGAGACCTGGATGGCAAGGCAAATAAACGTAACATAATCACCAAGTGGAGACCTGGATGGCAAGGCAAATAAACGTAACATAATCACCAAGTGGAGACCTGGATGGCAAGGCAAATAAACGTAACATAATCACCAAGTGGAGACCTGGATGGCAAGGCAAATAAACGTAACATAATCACCAAGTGGAGACCTGGATGGCAAGGCAAATAAACGTAACATAATCACCAAGTGGAGACCTGGATGGCAAGGCAAATAAACGTAACATAATCACCAAGTGGAACCTGGATGGCAAGGCAAATAAAACATATAAATGACAACATAATAAACGTAACATAATGACCAAGTGGAGACCTGGATGGCAAGGCAAATAAACGTAACATAATCACCAAGTGGACTGGATGGCAAGGCAAATAAACGTAACATAATCACCAAGTGGAGACCTGGATGGCAAGGCAAATAAACGTAACATAATCACCAAGTGGAGACCTGGATGGCAAGGCAAATAAACGTAGACCTGGATGGCATAATCACCAAGTGGAGACCTGGATGGCAAGGCAAATAAACGTAACATAATCACCAAGTGGAGACCTGGATGGCAAGGCAAATAAACGTACCATAATCACCAAGTGGAGACCTGGATGGCAAGGCAAATAAACGTACCATAATCACCAAGTGGAGACCTGGATGGCAAGGCAAATAAACGTAACATAATCACCAAGTGGAGACCTGGATGGCAAGGCAAATAAACGTACCATAATCACCAAGTGGAGACCTGGATGGCAAGGCAAATAAACGTACCATAATCACGTAAGAAATGGTTTGATATCAAACTCTTGATTCAGATCTTTAGGAGACATGGCAGACAAACGGTAATTCCAATGCAATTCTCTTCTCACTAATAGATGATCAGTATTTCCACACCGCCTAGGACTCTAAACATGTTCTATACCAACACCAAGAGAGCTGATGTTGTGACGAGCCTCAGTCTGGTGAGAACATTGTGGTGACATCACAAAAGATGTTCCCAAAACACTAAAACTGTCCAGTTGTGCGAATGATTCTACAATGTGCCTTTTAGAGTGCAAAAAACATTCACCTGATGTTACAGGAATGTTCCCAGAACACTGTTCTTTAAAGGTTTCCAGAATGTTTCATTAGGTTTTGGTAACATTGTGGGGACATGACAATAAATATTTTGGCAAAACACAGAAACTGTCCAGTTGTGCTGACATTCAAATAATGTTTGTCTCAGTGTCCACAAAACATTCCTTTTATGTTGCAAGAATGTTTACAGAACAGCCATTCAAATATATTTAAAGGATACCAGAACATGTACTTAGGTTGTGGGAACAGTGTGGGTACATTAGAAGAGATAGGTTCCCAAAACACAAAATATGCTCAGTTGTGATGGCTTTTATGCAATGCTTAAGTTAAGTTGCACCGAACATTTCTTTAATTTTGTAATAATGAAATAAGTACGTTTATATGATGTTCAATTTCATAGCTTATTTGTTTTAGGTTTAACATAACATTCCATTGATGTTCACGCAGTATACATTTGACCTTGTCTTGGAGGTCTTCAGAACATTTAAAAAATATATATATTTAAGTTTCACCTAATATTACCACAACATTCTCAGCATAGCAAATTAAAGCAGATTGGAATACATCCCCATTATTTCTCTCCAGATTTAATGGCAATTCTTATTTGAGGACTGCATTGTAGGTGATTTCGAGACACATGCCATTTTACTTTCATTTATAGGATATTTGAACAGCATTTACTCACACAAATACAACCATATACTGTATTTTATGCTTCATATGTTGAGTCTGCACATGTGGGGTTTAGAATTTGCAATGTTTGGGTCCCAAGCCAGGTCTTTTATCCTCTGCGCCACCAGGGAAGCTTTCTTGCATATATTTTTATTTTATATATAAGTAGCCACATGGCAGTATGGTCAATAAGGAATTCCAGGATTCCTTTTTAGTCTTTAGCCTGGTAACTGGGTTATTCACCATCCTCTTCATATACTGAGTACTTCTGGGCCCATATTTACAACGTATCCAAGACTATGAGTGCTGAGCAAGGATCATCATTATCATTTTTGCTTTTCAGATCACGATAATTAAGCAGGAGACCATATCAAGCGTCTTAAAATAGGAATGGTATCAGGTGCATTTAAAAAAAAAGTTGAACAGTCCATTTTTACACGTTTTATTTTTTACAGTTGGTCGAAATTCTGCATTTTTATTTATACGTCTGGACAAAATAAAGACATAGTATCTTTTAGTAGATTTTTAATTTTAAAAATTCAAAACAAAACATGGCACCCACTAAGGTCGATGTCCGCACCCCCTTGAAATTAACTAGCATAATACAAATAAAAATCCCCATAAAAATCTGTCAATTTAAACTCGAGATATGTCCACCGCATCCGCCTAAAAACTTCTGCAATTGTAGTGAAAGGTGACAGAGCTAGAGCTGTGTATTGTCAGACCACAGATGTCAGAGACATCTCGAAAATCGGGCTTCTCACTAAATCATCTGTAGTGTCCAAAAGGTTTGGACTACAAATTATGACCCCTCTCTGGAAAGAGGAGACTCTCATGAACACGATGGTGTCCTCTGAAGTCGATACATCCTCTCCGCCAACTTCTGTCTGTAGCGTCCGAACAGTTTGTGATACACACTAATATGACCCGTGTGGGAAGGTGAGACTCTCAAGAAGACATACACTATATATACTAACGTATGTGGACACCCATTCATCTAGTGGATTCGGCTATTTCAGCCACACCCATTGTTGACAGGTATATAAAATCGAGCATACAGCCATGCAATCTCCATAGACAAACATTGGCAGTAGAATGGCCTTTCTGAAGATCTCAGTGACTTTCAACATGGCACCATCATAGGATGCCACCTTTCCAACAAGTCATTTCATCAAATTTCTGCCCTGCTAGAGCTGCCCCGGTCAACTGTAAAATTGGCAAACATTTTTTGCTTTGTCATTATGTGGTATTGTGGGAAGAATGAAGAGGAGAAAAAAACTATTGAATCCATTTCAGAATAATGCTGTAACGTAACAAAATGTGGAAAAGGGGTCTGAATACTTCCAACATAGTATAATGCATGATGCACACAAATATCCCTTGCCAATGCCCACATTGACTGTCTCAATGGCAAAACAATAAACAATGCACACTCCTCATATCAAGGTTAGTGTTATTCAGAGTGCATATTGTGTGTTAACAAAACCAATGCCTGCCCGCACAATTGACATACACTGTATGAATACAATACACCGTTTGAAGGGCTGCAATGAAAGCCTGAGGGAATGGCTGAGGAAGCAGAGACATGGCAAGCTCTGAGGGGCTGCGGTCTGATTACAGGGACTGAGGTGCTGAAGGGTTGTGGTCCTGGAAGGCAGGAGATAATAGAGCCTCTTCTAGGAGAAGAGATCGGTAAGGGAAGGGCCGCTCTCTGGGTCCTGCTGGGAAGGAGTTGATATGATGATGGGCAGTTGGAGATGGACACATCATTGTGAGGGAGATACTGCAGTGTTGACCAGGGTTGGGGTCAATGCCATTTTAATTCAGTCAATTTAGAAATGAACTGATTTTTTTTTTTTTTATCCTGCTGAATGAGTTGAAGTCAGAAGTTTACATACACCTTCGCCAAATACATTTAAACACAGTTTTTCACAATTCCTGACATTTAATCCTAGTAAAAATTCCATTTTAGGTAAGTTAGTATCACCACTTTATTTTAAGAATGTGAAATGTCAGAATAATAGTAGAGAGAATTATTTATTTCAGCTTTTATTTATTTCATCACATTCCCAGTGGGTCAGAAGTTTACATACACTCAATTAGTATTTGGTGGCATTGTCTATAAATTGTTTAACTTGTGTCAAGCGTTTCGGGTAGCCTTCCACAAGCTTCCCACAATAAGTTGGGTGAATTTTGGTCCATTCCTCCTGACAAAGCTGGTGTTACTGAGTCAGGTTTGTAGGCCTCCTTACACGCTTTTTCAGTTCTGCCCGCACATTTTCTATAGGATTGCAGTCAGGGCTTTGTGATGGCCACTCCAATACCTTGACTTTGCTGTCCTTAAGCCATTTTGCCAAAACTTTGGAAGTATGCTTGGGGTCATTGTCCATTTGGAAGACCCATTTGCGACCAAGCTTTAACTTCCTGACTAATGTCTTGAGATGTTGCTTCAATATATCCACATGATTTTCCCTCCTCATGATGCCATCTATTTTGTGAAGTGCACTAGTCCCTCCTGCAAGCAAAGCACCCCCACAACATGATGCTACCACCCCCGTGCTTCACGGTTGGGATCGTGTTCTTCGGCTTGCAAGCCTCCCCCTTTTTCCTCTAAACATTAAGATGGTCATTATGGCAAAACAGTTCTATTTTTGTTTCATCAGACCAGAGGACATTTCTCCAAAAAGTATGATCTTTGTTTCCATGTGCAGTTGCAAACCGTAGTCTGGCTTTTTTATGTCAGTTTTGGAGCAGTGGCTTCTTCCTTGCTGAGCGGCCTTTCAGGTTATGTTGATATAGGACTCGTTTTACTGTGGATATATATACTTTTGTATGTGTGTTCACAAGGTCCTTTGCTGCTGTTCTGGGATTGATTTGCACTTTTCGCACCAAAGTACATTCATCTCTAGGAGACAGACTGTGTCTCCTTCCTGAGTGGTATGACGGCTGCGTGGTCCCATGGTGTTTAAACTTGCATACTATTGTTTGTACAGATGAACGCGGTACCTTCAGGCATTTGGAAATTGCTCCCAAGGAAGAACCAGACTTGTGGCGGTCTACAATTGTTTTTCTGAGGTCTTGGCTGATTTCTTTGGATTTTCCCATGATGTCAAGCAAAGAGGCACTGAGTTTGAAGGTAGGCCTTGAAATACATCCACAGGTACACCTCGAATTGACTCAAATTATGTCAACTAGCCTATCAGAAACTTCTAAAGCCATGACATGGTTTTCTGGAATTTTCCAAGCTGTTTAAAGGAACAGTCAACTTAGTGTATGTAAACTTCTGACCCACTGGAATTGTGATACAGTGAATAAGTGAAATAATCTGTCTTTAAACAATTGTTGGAAAAATTACTTGTGTCATGCACAAAGTAGATATCCTAACCAACTTGCCAAAACTATAGTTTGTTAACAAGAAATTTGTGGAATGATTGAAAAACTACTTTTGTGACTCCAACCTAAGTATATGTAAACTTCCAACTCCAACTGGACTGAAATTGATTAAACTCTGGTCTAAGTTTTTGTATATTCAAATTGGTGTAGGTCTACAGTTTTCATTTTTGGAAACTGTTCAGTTTGGCAAAGGCACTAATTGTTGTTTGAAGGAATGCCTGCGTCTTGTCTTTCCTTTGCCTCCCACATATCTGTAATACATTTTTCTGATTCCTCTGGTACTCAAAGTTTCATAAAGGAGACATGTTTGCAAGCGTTTTAATCAGATTTCACAGATCAGTGTGTCATCATGGTCTTTCATGTGACTTAAACCTTGTACTTTTGGCCCATTTTTTGGTGTGGGAGTTTGATGTTGTACTGTAGGATATAATGTTGCTTTATGATGCTAGCCCAAAGCTTTCTTGATGAGCCAGATATGGACCTTATCCCTTCTTCAAAGAATGTAGAGTCTATTTCCCTCAAACTGTGCCAAAATCAATTATTACAAAGCCAAAATTCAAATCCAACCCATAAGAAAAACCATCAATCTTCTCTGGAACATAAATCCAAACCGAACTGAGAAATGCTAAACATTCTCCTCTCTAGATGATCAAGGACATAGATATACTGGCATTGCAAGCACCTCGCAGACAAAGCCAGAACAAAGTGAGCATTGCGAGACTATCTTGCTGGGCTAGCTACATACATTCACAAAAATGACCTTTGTATCTACAGAGGTGTTTTCAGGGGGAATATGGGATTTTCAGAGAGGATCATGGATATGGAGGAAGCTGTCATGTTAAGTATTCATCCAAAACTCTCAGGGAGAAGAAATGTGTAATTATCATGTAACATATGTAAGTATCATGATAATTGTCAGAGAAAAAGGCAACAAATCTCTAAAATATCAGTGTATGTTTGGACCATGAACTTTCATCCTAAAGACTGAAGGATTTACTGTAGATTGTGGAATATTTTCACAAAAGACTCAGCTGTGAAACACTGCTGACCCCTCATGGTCAGTTCAAAGTTCAACACCATGTCTATGACGACTAATCCAAAGGAAGATGGCCTGACTGACACACCAGCAACGCCACATACATTTACATATTAGTAATTTAGTAGACGCGCTTATCCAGAGCGTTTTACAGGAGCAATTAGGATGAACTGTCTTGCTCAAGGGCACAACGGATCGGTGATACTCCAACACTATTAACCGTTATGCTACACGCCACTACCTAGAGATAATGGCTTTATGTTCGGTGGCATTCAATGACATCCTGAAGCTCATTGCATCCTAGAAAAGATTAAACACTTTCTCTTAAATGGAAATAGCAGATTTGACCCTATCATTAAAAGATAAGAATCAATTATTGGAGGATGAATCCGAATCAGATTGAGCATGTGATTGAGGAAACAAGAGCAAATTATGAATCTAAAAAACAATCAATAGGAGAATGACAAGAACAATGCACCCTCTAAATTCACCACGACCATTTCATGGCTTATTTTCCACACGAAGGCACTTCTGGTGCACCACGCAATTAATCTTGTGACAAATGTTCCATACACATTATTACTGAAATATTTAACAGGAGAATTCATCTTTCCACATATTATCCTCCAGTACGTGCTAATTGAATGTGGGTAGAGGTCAGCCCAACCCTCAAACCCACTTCATTATCACAACACTTCTCATGCTCTACTGGGACAAACAAAAAAAGGGAAAGTACAAAATACGTCATTTGACAAAGGACTCACATCTCCGGGAAACAGATTTTTATTGTATAAAGAGTTGTAGTCCTACATTTCTTTCACATAGAGGTAGCTGCAGTAGGGTCAAAACAAAGCAGTAACAGCCCATTCAGGAGTCTCGCTCAGTTAGCCCAAATGGACACAATGTCCATCTGCCTATAGTCCACTGTTTATAAGACATCTATAGAAAGTCTGACCCTGTGCATCTTCTAGCTGTCTCAGCAGACTCTCCTTTCTTACCAGGGCATTGAGGCTGACACAGCGAGACATCAGGCCGGCAGAGGACATTGTGTATGTAGGTCACCCAGCGACCTGTGTCGTATCGTGTGACAGCCACAGCGGTCATTGTCCCTGTGCTGTAGTGCCGGCCGCCCAGCGGGAGGTGGGATAGGGATTAGAGTGGACAGACCACGGTGGGGCTGAGCACAGAGGCCCCCAACACGTCAGCATGAACTTTCTCATTTCCTCCCTTAACGACTTTGACATTATCAGGCCAGGCAGTGCAATGTCCAGCCGCATTACTCTCACCGGGCTTACATTATTCAGAATGGCCGGAATGGTGAAGGGATACTGTAAGAGGCAGTACTAGGGTTCAGATGACTGGAGAAACAACATGGTGAAGGGATAGGAGGCAGTACTAGGGTTCAGATGACAACATGGTGAAGGGATAGGAGGCAGTACTAGGGTTCAGATGACTGGAGAGACAACATGGTGAAGGGATAGGAGGTAGTACTAGGGTTCAGATGACTGGAGAGACAACATGGTGAAGGGATAGGAGGCAGTACTAGGGTTCAGATGACTGGAGAAACAACATGGTGAAGGGATAGGAGGCAGTACTAGGGTTCAGATGACTGGAGAAACAACATGGTGAAGGGATAGGAGGTAGTACTAGGGTTCAGATGACTGGAGAGACAACATGGTGAAGGGATAGGAGGTAGTACTAGGGTTCAGATGACTGGAGAGACAACATGGTGAAGGGATAGGAGGCAGAACTAGGGTTCAGATGACAACATGGTGAAGGGATAGGAGGCAGTACTAGGGTTCAGATGACTGGAGAGACAACATGGTGAAGGGATAGGAGGCAGTACTAGGGTTCAGATGACTGGAGAGACAACATGGTGAAGGGATAGGAGGCAGTACTAGGGTTCAGATGACTGGAGAGACAACATGGTGAAGGGATAGGAGGCAGTACTAGGGTTCAGATGACTGGAGAGACGACATGGTGAAGGGATAGGAGGCAGAACTAGGGTTCAGATGACAACATGGTGAAGGGATAGGAGGCAGTACTAGGGTTCAGATGACTGGAGAGACAACATGGTGAAGGGATAGGAGGCAGTACTAGGGTTCAGATGACTGGAGAGACAACATGGTGAAGGGATAGGAGGCAGTACTAGGGTTCAGATGACTGGAGAGACAACATGGTGAAGGGATAGGAGGCAGAACTAGGGTTCAGATGACAACATGGTGAAGGGATAGGAGGCAGTACTAGGGTTCAGATGACTGGAGAGACAACATGGTGAAGGGATAGGAGGCAGAACTAGGGTTCAGATGACAACATGGTGAAGGGATAGGAGGCAGTACTAGGGTTCAGATGACTGGAGAGACAACATGGTGAAGGGATAGGAGGCAGTACTAGGGTTCAGATGACAACATGGTGAAGGGATAGGAGGCAGTACTAGGGTTCAGATGACAACATGGTGAAGGGATAGGAGGCAGTACTAGGGTTCAGATGACTGGAGAAACAACATGGTGAAGGGATAGGAGGCAGTACTAGGGTTCAGATGACTGGAGAAACAACATGGTGAAGGGATAGGAGGCAGTACTAGGGTTCAGATGACAACATGGTGAAGGGATAGGAGGCAGTACTAGGGTTCAGATGACTGGAGAAACAACATGGTGAAGGGATAGGAGGCAGAACTAGGGTTCAGATGACAACATGGTGAAGGGATAGGAGGCAGTACTAGGGTTCAGATGACTGGAGAGACAACATGGTGAAGGGATAGGAGGCAGTACTAGGGTTCAGATGACTGGAGAGACAACATGGTGAAGGGATAGGAGGCAGTACTAGGGTTCAGATGACTGGAGAAACAACATGGTGAAGGGATAGGAGGCAGTACTAGGGTTCAGATGACTGGAGAAACAACATGGTGAAGGGATAGGAGGCAGTACTAGGGTTCAGATGACAACATGGTGAAGGGATAGGAGGCAGTACTAGGTTCAGATGACAACATGGTGAAGGGATAGGAGGCAGTACTAGGGTTCAGATGACTGGAACATGGTGAAGGGATAGGAGGCAGTACTAGGGTTCAGATGACAACATGGTGAAGGGATAGGAGGCAGTACTAGGGTTCAGATGACTGGAGAGACAACATGGTGAAGGGATAGGAGGCAGTACTAGGGTTCAGATGACTGGAGAAACAACATGGTGAAGGGATAGGAGGCAGTACTAGGGTTCAGATGACTGGAGAAACAACATGGTGAAGGGATAGGAGGCAGTACTAGGGTTCAGATGACAACATGGTGAAGGGATAGGAGGCAGTACTAGGGTTCAGATGACTGGAGAGACAACATGGTGAAGGGATAGGAGGCAGTACTAGGGTTCAGATGACTGGAGAGACAACATGGTGAAGGGATAGGAGGCAGTACTAGGGTTCAGATGACTGGAGAGACAACATGGTGAAGGGATAGGAGGCAGTACTAGGGTTCAGATGACTGGAGAAACAACATGGTGAAGGGATAGGAGGCAGTACTAGGGTTCAGATGACAACATGGTGAAGGGATAGGAGGCAGTACTAGGGTTCAGATGACTGGAGAGACAACATGGTGAAGGGATAGGAGGCAGTACTAGGGTTCAGATGACTGGAGAGACAACATGGTGAAGGGATAGGAGGCAGTACTAGGGTTCAGATGACTGGAGAGACAACATGGTGAAGGGATAGGAGGCAGTACTAGGGTTCAGATGACTGGAGAGACAACATGGTGAAGGGATAGGAGGCAGTACTAGGGTTCAGATGACAACATGGTGAAGGGATAGGAGGCAGTACTAGGGTTCAGATGACTGGAGAAACAACATGGTGAAGGGATAGGAGGCAGTACTAGGGTTCAGATGACAACATGGTGAAGGGATAGGAGGCAGTACTAGGGTTCAGATGACTGGAGAGACAACATGGTGAAGGGATAGGAGGCAGTACTAGGGTTCAGATGACAACATGGTGAAGGGATAGGAGGCAGTACTAGGGTTCAGATGACAACATGGTGAAGGGATAGGAGGCAGTACTAGGGTTCAGATGACTGGAGAGACAACATGGTGAAGGGATAGGAGGCAGTACTAGGGTTCAGATGACAACATGGTGAAGGGATAGGAGGCAGTACTAGGGTTCAGATGACAACATGGTGAAGGGATAGGAGGCAGTACTAGGGTTCAGATGACTGGAGAGACAACATGGTGAAGGGATAGGAGGCAGTACTAGGGTTCAGATGACTGGAGAGACAACATGGTGAAGGGATAGGAGGCAGTACTAGGGTTCAGATGACTGGAGAAACAACATGGTGAAGGGATAGGAGGCAGTACTAGGGTTCAGATGACTGGAGAAACAACATGGTGAAGGGATAGGAGGCAGAACTAGGGTTCAGATGACAACATGGTGAAGGGATAGGAGGCAGTACTAGGGTTCAGATGACTGGAGAGACAACATGGTGAAGGGATAGGAGGCAGTACTAGGGTTCAGATGACTGGAGAGACAACATGGTGAAGGGATAGGAGGCAGTACTAGGGTTCAGATGACAACATGGTGAAGGGATAGGAGGCAGTACTAGGGTTCAGATGACTGGAGAGACAACATGGTGAAGGGATAGGAGGCAGTACTAGGGTTCAGATGACTGGAGACGACATGGTGAAGGGATAGGAAGCAGTACTAGGGTTCAGATGACTGGAGAGACAACATGGTGAAGGGATAGGAGGCAGTACTAGGGTTCAGATGACAACATGGTGAAGGGATAGGAGGCAGTACTAGGGTTCAGATGACTGGAGAGACAACATGGTGAAGGGATAGGAGGCAGTACTAGGGTTCAGATGACAACATGGTGAAGGGATAGGAGGCAGTACTAGGGTTCAGATGACTGGAGAGACAACATGGTGAAGGGATAGGAGGCAGTACTAGGGTTCAGATGACTGGAGAAACAACATGGTGAAGGGATAGGAGGCAGTACTAGGGTTCAGATGACTGGAGAAACAACATGGTGAAGGGATAGGAGGCAGAACTAGGTTCAGATGACTGGAACATGGTGAAGGGATAGGAGGCAGTACTAGGGTTCAGATGACTGGAGAGACAACATGATGAAGGGATAGGAGGCAGAACTAGGGTTCAGATGACAACATGGTGAAGGGATAGGAGGCAGTACTAGGGTTCAGATGACTGGAGAGACAACATGGTGAAGGGATAGGAGGCAGAACTAGGGTTCAGATGACTGGAGAGACGACATGGTGAAGGGATAGGAGGCAGAACTAGGGTTCAGATGACTGGAGAAACAACATGGTGAAGGGATAGGAGGCAGTACTAGGGTTCAGATGACTGGAGAGACAACATGGTGAAGGGATAGGAGGCAGTACTAGGGTTCAGATGACTGGAGAACATGGTGAAGGGATAGGAGGCAGTACTAGGGTTCAGATGACAACATGGTGAAGGGATAGGAGGCAGTACTAGGGTTCAGATGACTGGAGAGACAACATGGTGAAGGGATAGGAGGCAGTACTAGGGTTCAGATGACTGGAGAAACAACATGGTGAAGGGATAGGAGGCAGTACTAGGGTTCAGATGACTGGAGAAACAACATGGTGAAGGGATAGGAGGCAGTACTAGGGTTCAGATGACTGGAGAGACAACATGGTGAAGGGATAGGAGGCAGTACTAGGGTTCAGATGACTGGAGAAACAACATGGTGAAGGGATAGGAGGCAGTACTAGGGTTCAGATGACTGGAGAGACAACATGGTGAAGGGATAGGAGGCAGTACTAGGGTTCAGATGACTGGAGAGACAACATGGTGAAGGGATAGGAGGCAGTACTAGGGTTCAGATGACTGGAGAGACAACATGGTGAAGGGATAGGAGGCAGTACTAGGGTTCAGATGACTGGAGAAACAACATGGTGAAGGGATAGGAGGCAGTACTAGGGTTCAGATGACTGGAGAGACAACATGGTGAAGGGATAGGAGGCAGTACTAGGGTTCAGATGACTGGAGAGACAACATGGTGAAGGGATAGGAGGCAGTACTAGGGTTCAGATGACTGGAGAAACAACATGGTGAAGGGATAGGAGGCAGTACTAGGGTTCAGATGACTGGAGAGACAACATGGTGAAGGGATAGGAGGTAGTACTAGGGTTCAGATGACTGGAGAGACAACATGGTGAAGGGATAGGAGGCAGTACTAGGGTTCAGATGACTGGAGAAACAACATGGTGAAGGGATAGGAGGCAGTACTAGGGTTCAGATGACAACATGGTGAAGGGATAGGAGGCAGTACTAGGGTTCAGATGACTGGAGAGACAACATGGTGAAGGGATAGGAGGCAGAACTAGGGTTCAGATGACTGGAGAGACAACATGGTGAAGGGATAGGAGGCAGTACTAGGGTTCAGATGACAACATGGTGAAGGGATAGGAGGCAGTACTAGGGTTCAGATGACTGGAGAAACAACATGGTGAAGGGATAGGAGGCAGTACTAGGGTTCAGATGACTGGAGAGACAACATGGTGAAGGGATAGGAGGCAGTACTAGGGTTCAGATGACTGGAGAGACAACATGGTGAAGGGATAGGAGGCAGTACTAGGGTTCAGATGACTGGAGAGACAACATGGTGAAGGGATAGGAGGCAGTACTAGGGTTCAGATGACAACATGGTGAAGGGATAGGAGGCAGTACTAGGGTTCAGATGACTGGAGAAACAACATGGTGAAGGGATAGGAGGCAGTACTAGGGTTCAGATGACTGGAGAGACAACATGGTGAAGGGATAGGAGGCAGTACTAGGGTTCAGATGACTGGAGAGACAACATGGTGAAGGGATAGGAGGCAGTACTAGGGTTCAGATGACTGGAGAGACAACATGGTGAAGGGATAGGAGGCAGTACTAGGGTTCAGATGACTGGAGAGACAACATGGTGAAGGGATAGAGGCAGAACTAGGGTTCAGATGACAACATGGTGAAGGGATAGGAGGCAGTACTAGGGTTCAGATGACTGGAGAAACAACATGGTGAAGGGATAGGAGGCAGTACTAGGGTTCAGATGACTGGAGAGACAACATGGTGAAGGGATAGGAGGCAGAACTAGGGTTCAGATGACTGGAGAGACAACATGGTGAAGGGATAGGAGGCAGTACTAGGGTTCAGATGACTGGAGAGACAACATGGTGAAGGGATAGGAGGCAGTACTAGGGTTCAGATGACTGGAGAAACAACATGGTGAAGGGATAGGAGGCAGAACTAGGGTTCAGATGACTGGAGAGACAACATGGTGAAGGGATAGGAGGCAGTACTAGGGTTCAGATGACTGGAGAGACAACATGGTGAAGGGATAGGAGGCAGTACTAGGGTTCAGATGACTGGAGAAACAACATGGTGAAGGGATAGGAGGCAGTACTAGGGTTCAGATGACTGGAGAAACAACATGGTGAAGGGATAGGAGGCAGTACTAGGGTTCAGATGACTGGAGAAACAACATGGTGAAGGGATAGGAGGCAGTACTAGGGTTCAGATGACTGGAGAAACAACATGGTGAAGGGATAGGAGGCAGTACTAGGGTTCAGATGACAACATGGTGAAGGGATAGGAGGCAGTACTAGGGTTCAGATGACTGGAGAGACAACATGGTGAAGGGATAGGAGGCAGAACTAGGGTTCAGATGACAACATGGTGAAGGGATAGGAGGCAGTACTAGGGTTCAGATGACTGGAGAGACAACATGGTGAAGGGATAGGAGGCAGTACTAGGGTTCAGATGACAACATGGTGAAGGGATAGGAGGCAGTACTAGGGTTCAGATGACTGGAGAGACAACATGGTGAAGGGATAGGAGGCAGTACTAGGGTTCAGATGACTGGAGAGACAACATGGTGAAGGGATAGGAGGCAGAACTAGGGTTCAGATGACAACATGGTGAAGGGATAGGAGGCAGTACTAGGGTTCAGATGACTGGAGAGACAACATGGTGAAGGGATAGGAGGCAGTACTAGGGTTCAGATGACTGGAGAAACAACATGGTGAAGGGATAGGAGGCAGAACTAGGGTTCAGATGACAACATGGTGAAGGGATAGGAGGCAGTACTAGGGTTCAGATGACTGGAGAGACAACATGGTGAAGGGATAGGAGGCAGAACTAGGGTTCAGATGACAACATGGTGAAGGGATAGGAGGCAGTACTAGGGTTCAGATGACTGGAGAGACAACATGGTGAAGGGATAGGAGGCAGTACTAGGGTTCAGATGACTGGAGAGACAACATGGTGAAGGGATAGGAGGCAGTACTAGGGTTCAGATGACTGGAGAAACAACATGGTGAAGGGATAGGAGGCAGAACTAGGGTTCAGATGACAACATGGTGAAGGGATAGGAGGCAGTACTAGGGTTCAGATGACTGGAGAGACAACATGGTGAAGGGATAGGAGGCAGAACTAGGGTTCAGATGACTGGAGAGACAACATGGTGAAGGGATAGGAGGCAGTACTAGGGTTCAGATGACTGGAGAGACAACATGGTGAAGGGATAGGAGGCAGTACTAGGGTTCAGATGACTGGAGAAACAACATGGTGAAGGGATAGGAGGCAGTACTAGGGTTCAGATGACTGGAGAGACAACATGGTGAAGGGATAGGAGGCAGTACTAGGGTTCAGATGACTGGAGAGACAACATGGTGAAGGGATAGGAGGCAGAACTAGGGTTCAGATGACTGGAGAGACAACATGGTGAAGGGATAGGAGGCAGTACTAGGGTTCAGATGACTGGAGAGACGACATGGTGAAGGGATAGGAAGCAGTACTAGGGTTCAGATGACTGGAGAGACAACATGGTGAAGGGATAGGAGGCAGTACTAGGGTTCAGATGACAACATGGTGAAGGGATAGGAGGCAGTACTAGGGTTCAGATGACTGGAGAGACAACATGGTGAAGGGATAGGAGGCAGTACTAGGGTTCAGATGACTGGAGAGACGACATGGTGAAGGGATAGGAGGCAGTACTAGGGTTCAGATGACAACATGGTGAAGGGATAGGAGGCAGTACTAGGGTTCAGATGACAACATGATGAAGGGATAGGAGGCAGTACTAGGGTTCAGATGACTGGAGAGACAACATGGTGAAGGGATAGGAGGCAGAACTAGGGTTCAGATGACTGGAGAGACGACATGGTGAAGGGATAGGAGGCAGTACTAGGGTTCAGATGACTGGAGAGACGACATGGTGAAGGGATAGGAGGCAGTACTAGGGTTCAGATGACTGGAGAGACAACATGGTGAAGGGATAGGAGGCAGTACTAGGGTTCAGATGACAACATGGTGAAGGGATAGGAGGCAGTACTAGGGTTCAGATGACAACATGGTGAAGGGATAGGAGGCAGTACTAGGGTTCAGATGACTGGAGAAACAATATGATGAAGGGATAGGAGGCAGTACTAGGGTTCAGATGACAACATGGTGAAGGGATAGGAGGCAGTACTAGGGTTCAGATGACTGGAGAGACAACATGGTGAAGGGATAGGAGGCAGTACTAGGGTTCAGATGACTGGAGAAACAACATGGTGAAGGGATAGGAGGCAGTACTAGGGTACACAACTGGAGAGACATGGTGAAGCAGTTGAAGTAGGTTTTGAATATATTCCTTTTGACTGACACTAAACCCCACAATTGTATTATACATTTCTGAAAGACATAACATAATGCACACTTGTTTACATGTTTGTTATTTAGCAGACACTCTTATCCAGAGCGACTTACATGAGGTATTAGGGCTAAGTGCCTTGCTCAAGTGCACAAAGAGATTTTCACCTAGCCGGCTCGAGGATTCGAACCAGTGACCTTTTCTGCAACAATGACCAAGTTCTCAAACTGTCTTGTCCCTTGAATATAAATGGAAAGACAGTGCTATCTAGTGTTCACAAATGGAAGCACATCTGACAAACTTCTGCACTTTCACAGTATGATACTTTCTTCGAAAAAGTATGTATTTAATCAAAAGATAACATAGCATACATATATCATATGAATACTTGCATTACTTTACATGGCTCACTCTGTAGGCTTCCTATCAGTATGGGATAGAGAGCGGATCTTATCGGTTGTACGGGTGCATTGAGGAGGCAGCCTTGATGTTTGTCTTGATGTTGCATGGCATTTTCCCTGAAAAATAAAATAAACAAATCAGTTACAGAGCAGTCTTTTTCTCAATACCTGAATGGTCTGGTACATTTTAAGTTATTTTTTTGTCCAGGACTAGGAATAATCTGTGTCTGAAAAACCAACTGCCCTTATTATTCAGGTCTATAGAACCTTTAGTTATGGCCTTAAAGTGAATAAAACACTTAAGTGTAGCAAAGCAAGACTCAGGTCTATATGTCATTCAGGATCTTCATACCTGGCTGTCCTTGCTGCTGAGGAGCACCAGGCCCCATGCCTTGCTGCTGGCCTGAACCCCCACCGATGGTGACCTGCTGTAAGGTGGGACCTCCGCTCATCATGGGCCCTTGTCCTGTGTGTCCAGGGGCCACAGGACCAGGGGGCCTGCACTTCGAAAGCCCCTTCCCAAATCCCACCGCTGCCACCAGAGCATTGGTGTCAGCAGGGTTGAAAGATGGTTTGTTCTGCCGTATAGCTAAAACAGAGAGGAGAGTGCATAGGTATAAACTACATACCATGGATTTTAGGTTAGACCACCTGTACATCTTGAGTACATAAGAATCAATAAACTCCATAACAGTTCTTACGTTAGCATATATGTAAATGTTCCCAGGTAAAAAGGGAATCTTGGTTCAATCAGTGTACCTGCACTGTCTGCATCCCTGTCATCGCGAGGATTGTTCAGTTTCTCCAGTAGATTTGAACAGAGTTTGTTCAGTGTCTGGATTTGTTTCTGTTGGGAGAAAAACAAGGCATTATTTTGTTACTCCAACTTGAGTTGTTGGATAGATAGACTACAATGTACATGGGTGCATTACATGACAAGCACCATTTTACTTTGTGTCTTCCCACCACACAACATGAGTTCGTGTTCATTTGGGCATATGTAACTAACTGTTATAGTACCGTAACCTCATTCCACAGCTTGAAATGTACGCACAAACGTTCGCAAACAGTTACATGTGTTTGAGAGGCAGATGACCCTGATCTGAGGCGTAGTACGGCCAGTGTGGCGAAAAATGGAGGAAGCTCACCTGCTAAAAAAACACAGTGACGTCCGTCACGCTGGCTTGAAGTGGCTTCAATATTTTATTATCCTTTTCAGCAACAGGTGGATGTATAATTTCCCTCAGTAGTATGAAAATGATACAGGTCTCCTTATGTGAACCAGGGAGCTGCTTTCCTCTCAAACTGCGGTATGATTAGATGAAGACCAAGTCGGTTTACCTGTGCCACCTCAGGTCCTATCCGGGCAGCTTCCGCACTCAGCTGTTTCTCCTGCTCCTCCACCTCAGGATCAGGCTTGGTGCGCAGGTGATCCGGCACAATCTCATGGCTGAACACAGGCACGCGTTGCTCTGTCAGTTTCTGGAGAGAGGGGGCAGTGTGTACGGCGGTAAGCAAAGACTAGGGTATGTCATCACCAATAAATCCATGCTTATCGAAAATTTCAAGCATTTCTCTACAGCTGGCCATGCTTTCCTCCTGGCTACCCCAACCCCGGCCAACAAACAGCACCGCACCCCTCGCAGCTACAGTGGGAGAACAAGTATTTGATACACTGCCAATTTTGCAGGTTGTCCAACTTACAAAGCATGTAGAGGTCTGTAATTTTTAATCATAGGTACAGTTCAACTGTGAGAGATGGAATCTAAATCAAAAATCCAGAAAATCACATTGTATGATTTTTAAGTAATTAATTTGCATTTTATTGCATGACATATGTATTTGATACATCAGAAAAGCAGAACTTAATATTTGGTACAGAAACCTGTGTTTGCAATTACAGAGATCATACATTTTTCAAACTGTGGACCCAGCTCTCTTCAGGTCATTGACCAGGTCCTGTCGTGTAGCTCTGGGCTGATCCCTCACCTTCCTCATGATCATTGATGCCCCACGAGGTGAGATCATGCATGGAGCCCCGGACCGAGGGTGATTGACCATCATCTTGAACTTCTTCCATTTTCGAATAATTGTGCCAACAGTTGTTGCTGTCTCACCAAGCTGCTGCTGCGCCTATTGTCCTGTAGCCCATCCCAGCCTTGTGCAGGCCTACAATTTATGGCAGATTTCCTTACACCCTCTCTGGTCTTGGTCATTGTGGAGAGGTTGGAGTCTGTTTGATTGAGTGTGTGGACAGGTGTCTTTTATACAGGTAATGAGTTCAAACAGGTGCAGTTAATACAGGTAATGAGTGGAGAACAGGAGGGCTTCTTAAAGAAAAACTAAATAAAAAACTAACTAAAAACTAAGGTCTGTGAGAGCCGGAATTCTTACTGGTTGGTAGGTGATCAAATACTTATGTCATACAATAAAATGCAAATTAATTACTTTAAAATCATACAATGTGATTTTCTGGATTTTTGTTTTAGATTCCATCTCTCACATTTGAAGTGTACCTATGATAAAAATTACAGACCTCTACATGCTTTGTAAGTAGGAAAACCTGCAAAATCGGCAGTGTATCACTTGTTCTCCCCACTGTACTTGCCCGAGCCTCCCCAGCTTCCCCTTCACCCATATCCAGATCACAGATGTTCTGAAAGAGCTGCAAAACCCGGACCCGTACAAATCAGCTGGGCTAGACAATTTGTACCCTCTCTATAATTATCTGCCGCCATTGTTGCAACCCCTATTACCAGTCTGTTCAACCTCTTATTTCGTCCGAGATCCCTAAAGATTGGAAAGCTGCCACGGTCATCCCCCTCTTCAAAGGGGGAGACACTCTAGACCCAAACTGTTACAGACCTATATCCATCCTTCCTGCCTTTCTAAAGTCTTTCAAAGCCAAGTTAATAAACAGATCACTGACCATTTTGAATCCCACTGTACCTTCTCCGCTGTGCAATCCGGTTTCCAAGCTGGTCACGGGTGCACCTCAGCCACGCTCAAGGTACTAAACGATATTATAACTGACATCGATAAAAGACAGTACTGTGCAGCAGTCTTCACCGACCTTGCCAAGGCTTTCGACTCTGTCAATCACTTCTTATTGGCACACTCAATAGCCTTGGTTTCTCAAATAACTGCCTTGCCTGGTTCACCAACTACTTTGCAGATAGAGTTCAGTGTGTAAAATCGGAGGGCCTGTTGTCCAGACCTCTGGCAGTCTATGGGGGTACCACAGGGTTCAATTCTTGGGCAGACTCTTTTCTCTGTATATATCAACGATGTCACTCTTGCTGCGGGTGATTCCCTGATCCACCTCTACGCAGACAACACCATTCTGTATACTTCTGGCCCCTCTTTGGACACTGTGTTAACTAACCTCCAGACGAGCTTCAATGCAATACAACTCTCCTTCCGTGGTCTCCAACTGCTCTTAAACACTAGCAAAAATAAATGCATGCTTTTCAACTGTTCGCTGCCACACCCGCCCGACTAGTATCACTACTCTGGATGGTCACTACTCTGGACGGTTCTTACCTAGAATACGTGGACAACTACAAATACCTAGGCGTCTGGCTAGACTGTAAACTCTCCTTCCAGACTCATATCAAACATCTCTAATCCAAAATCCAATCAAGAATCGGCTTTCTATTTCGCAACAAAGCCTCATTCACTTACGCCGCCAAACTTACCCTAGTAAAACTGACTATGCTACCGATCTTCGACTTTGGCAATATCATCTACAAAATAGCTTCCAATACTCTACTCAGCAAATTGGATGCAGTCTATCACAGCGCCATCAGTTTTTTTTATAACCAAAGCGCATTATACCACCCACCACTGCGACATGTATGCTCTAGTCAGCTGGCCCTCACTACATATTCGTCGCCAGACCCACTAGCTCCAGGTCATCTACAAGTCTATGCTAGGTAAAGCTCCGCCTTATCTCAGCTCACTGGTCACGATAACACCCACCCGTAGCATGCGCTCCAGCAGGTATATCTCACGGTTCATCCCCAAAGCCAACACCTAATTTGGCCTCCTTTCCTTCCAGTTCTCTGCTGCCAGTGACTGAACGAATTGCAAAAATCGCTGAAGCTGGAGACTTACATTTCCCTCACTAACTTTAACATCAGCTATCTGAGCAGCTAACCAATCGCTGCAGCTGTCCATAGTCCATCTGTAAATAGCCCACCCAATCTACCTACCTCTTCCCCATATTGTTTTTATTTACTTTGCTGTTCTTTTGCACACCAGTATCACTACTTACACACCATCATCTGCTCATCTATCACTCCAGTGTTAATCTGCTAAATTGTAATTACTTTGCTACTATTTATTGCCATACCTCCTCATGCCATTTGCACACACTGTATATAGACCTTTTTTTCTATCGTGTTGACTGTACGCTTGTTTATTCCAAGTAACTCTGTGTTGTTGTTTCTGTCGCACTGCTTTGCTTTATCTTGGCCAGGTCGCAGTTGTAAATGAGAACTTTTTCTCAACTATCTTAACTGGTAAAATAAAGGTGAAATAAAATAAATAAATGTGTGTCTGAAAAACTATTCTCCTCTGGCCTGGTTAAACCAGACTCAATGCTGTTCTCACCATTGTTTCACTGCCTGAGTACAGCATTCAGTCTGGTTTAACCAGGCTAATCCTCATCCACAGAAAATATACTCACAGCTAGTTCTTCATCCCTGTCTGGAGACAACAGCAGGGGGATGATGATCTGCTGGCGGAAAGATGGCGTCTTCTCATTCCGCAACAGTTTATTGATGGTGTTCAACTGACCAGACAAGAGGGCAAAGTTGTCCAACACAGAGGGCCTATTGTCCAGGTATAGAGAGACAACAACTTCATGAATGAACTATTAGAGTACCTTTATTTTCATACAATTATATTAATTTATCCAAATAGGTAACCAAGTCTCGCAATTGCTTTCAGCAATGCCATCCAAAAGCAACACTGGGACCTAGCTGGCTTACTCCAAACGTATCATATGCAATTTAGATACAAAGCCATTTTTACATCAGCCGATCAGATGACGATGTGTGAAAATATGGCATAATTTAACAGCCCGACACCCAAATACGCATCCAAAAAAGTATAATGCATAATTATGGAAGAATCAATCAATCAAATGTATTTAAAAGCTCTTTTTACATCAGCAGATGCTTATACAGAAACCTAGTCTAAATCCCCAAACAGCCAGCAATGCAGATGTAGAAGCACGGTGGTTAAAAAAATCCCTAGAATGGAAGGAACATAGGAAGAAACCAGGCAAGCATACGATCTAAAGTTAGCTAACTAACGTTAGTATTTAGCTCGTCACTTGCTAGGTAGCAGATTGTAACCGGCTAATGTGATGCAGTCAGCCATCTGGGAACAAAGCAGCTAATTGTCTGACTAGACTATATTTTTAATAGCTATAGCAGCTAAGTTAGTCACTTACCATGTCAGTCGTTCATACTCGTTTTCCAACTTGTAGATGAAACTGTGAAGAGCGTTTTTTAGATGAGCTACGCGGGAAATAAGCGATTCCACGGATGCGTCCAGCAATTTTTCTTCCCGTTGCTTGACAGAAACAAAAAAAAAAGACATTTGATTAATAACGCGTTAACATTTAGCTCTTAGTGAGTCGCTAGCAGTAACTTGGGGCAACGTTAGCTGAATACAAATAAGCATGTCATGCGCTATGAGGAACTGTACTTAATTTAAGACAATTGACTGGTTCAGAATTTAACATTTTGTCGAAAAGCCACCGTACCTGCATTTTATTAGGGTAGCGAACCTGCTGGCTAGCGAAATAAATATCTACCGGAAGTAAATAATGCGTGCAACAGTGGGCATGCTCCGCTCAGAATCATTTTGGTTTACGTTTTAAGTTCCAAACCTTTGTAATTAGCCAGACAATCGTGTGTTACTTTGAGTCGTTATGCCGTGAAATTCTCAATAAAATATTTTATACCACTTATCTGCACTCTTTTTCAGAAAGCTGGCATATTGGAATCAAAAGTAGAACTACAAAACCGTTGAAGGCCTAGCTGTTGAACTCCGGTGGAGAAACGAATACCGAAGCATCCAGGTCACGTGTGGTTTATAACTAAATAAACAAAATACAACGACTAGCCTGCAGTCGTGTATGAAAACGAAGTGAATAAGTCAGTATATGTCAGTCGTTATGCCATACAAGGCATGGCAGACAAACAGGACAATGAGATAATTTACTGAGGTTCATGTGTTTGTAACTCTGAGTTGCCACTAGCTTGTTAAACTAACTAACTTCTACAATTAATTTCAAACAGTCAGCAGAGTAACTTGAGCTAGGGGTGTTGCAAAACGCTCGCGCCTGAACTGACCTAGCATACTAAATTCCACTCCATGGTGAAGGAAGTGGAGTTTAGTCCGCTAGAAGTGAGCATACCAAAGATGTCCCCTGTATTTGCTGTCAAATACAAGGGACAATTACAACAACTAGCTAGCCATATCAAACGTATCTAATGCATTAGCTTGACAGGCCGTATAAAGCTATAGACCGGTTGTTTTGCCAGTGCGTCACATGAGTCGAATTGGGATCAGATTGCTGCTCATTTAGCTTTATGTCACCCATTTCATGGCATATGATAGTGTCAGGAAGACTTCACACAGAATATGCAAACTGATGTAAGGTAGTTTAATGTGATTAAGCCGTGTTGTGACAGAAGTCCAGTATCTTTGCTAATATGTAGGCTATTAAACCACATTACTGAACAAAGGGCACAGAGTCCTTCCCTTGCAGACCAGATAATTGATTATTTTAGTTAATGAGGATGTCAAAGTTCATCAGTATGTTGGCAGAAGCAGGGTCCAGGACAACATCCTGACTCTTCTCAAAGGGCTCTGTCATTTTTTTCACGAGATAACACCAAATGTTCTAATTCTTACTCTTTGTCTTCTTCAGGTGGAGGAGCCAGACCAGGTGTACCTGCTAATGAAGGAGGAATACCGTATCTCACGCAACGTACGTCTTGCCTGGTTCCTGGGCAAGCTCAATCGGGTCATCTGGCCGGTCCCAAAGTCTGAACTGGTGGGTTAACTAGCTCTACTGGAGGAGATGTAGCTAGACTTTTGTGCTGTCGCTCCAATGATAACGACTATAAGTGTTGGCAAAACAGCGTAAACAGATCTGCGACCAGCCCAGAAATCATGTAAAGTGTTAAATCAGAATATATTTTATGAGATTCTTCAAAGTAGCCACACTTTGCCTTGATGACAGCTTTGCACACTCTTGGCATTCTCTCAGCCAGCTTCTCCTGGAATGCTTTTCCAACAATCTTGAATTTTTACCCACATATGCTGAGCACTTGGCTGCTTTTTCTTCACTCTGCGGTCCAACTCGGCCCAAACCATCTCAATTGGGTTGAGGTCGGCTACTTGTGGAGGCCAGGTCATCTGATGCAGCACTCCATCACTCATTCTTGGTAAAATAGCCCTTACACAACCTGGAGGTGTGTTTTGTAATTTTCCTGTTGAAAAATAAATGATAGTTCCACTCAGCGCAAACCAAATGGGATGGCGGATCGCTTCAGAATGCTGTGGTAGGCATGCAGGATATGTGTGCCTTGAATTCTAAATAAATCACATACAGTGTCACTAGCAAATCACCATCACACCTCCTCCTCCATGCTTCACGGTGGGAACCGGACATGCAGAGATCATCCGTTCATCTACTCACAAAGACACAGCGTTTGCAACCAAAAATAAAACATTTGGACTGGTCTAATGTCCATTGCTCATGTTTCTTGGCCCAAGAAAGTCTCTTTTTCTTATTGGTGTCCTTTAGTAGTGGTTTCTTTTCAGCAGTTCGAACAAGAAGGCCTGATTTACACAGTCCCCTCTGAACAGTTGATGTTGAGATGTCTGTTACTTGAACTCTGAAGCATTTATTTGTGACTGCACTTGAAGAAACTTTTAAAGTTCTTGAAGTGTTCCTGATTGACTAACCTCCATGTCTTAAAGTAATGATTTATTTGAGCTTTATTGCCATAATATGGATTTGGTATTTTACCAAATAGGGCTATCTTCTGTATACCACCCCTATCTTATCACAACACAACTGATTGACTCAAATGCATTACGAAGGAAAGAAATTCCACAAATGAACTTTTAACAAGGCAGACCTGTTAATTGAAATCCATTCCAGGTGACTACCTCATGAAGCTCGTTGAGAGTGTGCAAAGCTGTCATTAAGGCAAATGGTGGCTACTTTGAAGAATATAAAATATATTTGATTTGTTTAACATATTTTTGGGTTACTCCATGATTCCATATGTGTTATTTCATAGTTGTGATGTCGACACTATTATTCTACAATGTTGAAAATAGTTTAAAAAAATGAAGAACCTTGGAATGAGTAGGTGTCCAAACTTTTGACTGGTACTGTATATATAAATATTGGCTCATAACTCCACCTATACAACAACAACAGGCCTATCACTATACACCCTTTAAGCAGGCTTCATTAAGACAAGGGCATCCACACACACAAAATAGAATGCAAAAGGTGTTTTTAAAAAACATTCTAAAATACTGTATTTGAGAATAATGTGGACTTACCTGACTAAATACATTGGATGTATGCAGACTGTTTTAAGGACAGCTTTTTTCCATTTACGTAACATTGCAAAAATCAGAAACTTTCTGTCCAAAAATGATGCACTTGAGTGGGTTGAGTCACTGATGTGATCTTCCTGTCTGGGTTGGCGCCCCCCCCCCTTGGGTTGTGCCATGGCGGAGATCTGCCCTGTCTCAGGATGGTAAGTTGGTTGTTGAAGATATCCCTCTTTTATCTTTATTTAACCAGCAAGTCAGTTAAGAACAAATTCTTATTTTCAATGAAGGCCTAGGAACAGTGGGTTAACTGCCTGTTCAGGGGCAGAACGGCAGATTTGTACCGTGTCAGCTCAGGGGATTAAACTTGCAACCTTCCGGTTACTAGTCCAAAGCTCTAACCACTAGGCTACCCTGCCGCCCCAGGGTAGCCTAGTGCTTTGGCAAAGTGGGTGGGGTTATATTCTTCCTGTTTTGCCCTGTCTGGGGGTATCATCGAATGGGGCCACAGTGTCTCCTGACGCCTCCTGTCTCAGCCTCCAGTATTTATGCTGCAGTAGTTTGTGTCGGGGGGCTAGGATCAGTTTGTTATATCTGGAGTACTTCTCCTGTCTTATCCGGTGTCCTGTGTGAATTTAAGTATGCTCTCTCTAATTCTCTTTCTCTCTCTCCAGAAGAGGACTGGCCCACCCCTCATAGCCTGGTTCCTCTCTAGGTTTCTTCCTAGGTTTTGGCCTTTCTAGGGAGTTTTTCCTAGCCACTGTGCTTCTACACCTGCATTGCTTGATGTTTGGGGTTTTAGGCTGGGTTTCTGTACAGCACTTTGAGATATCAGCTGATATATGAAGGGCTATATAAATACATTTGTTTTGCTGTAGCCCAAGTGGCCATCGCAGGCACATAATAAAGCCATGAATAGCCGTAGCATTATTCTCACTATTTCAATCACCATTTTATAATCAGAAAGCAACCAAAAAAAGGTTCCTTTTGTAATGGAAGGATTTGTATGGAAAGAGAAGTTGAAGCCTGCATTAGATATATTGTCGTTCTCATAATAACCACATGTGGTTTTACCGCAACAGAGTAGTGGTGGGAAACAAACAAAAGTGGCCACATCTCACACAAAAACGGATAAATAATGAAATCACAGATAACTAAAAGTGAGCAGGAGAACTTATAAATTGTCTACAATAATTACAACGACTTCTCAAGCACCAAATTGAGTAAATGTCTGATCTTCATTGGAAGCCTATTCCAGTATTCAATTTCAAGAAGCCTACTTCAAGCCCCTTGTAATTTTTCGAAATTGCAGGGGTGAAAGTAAGGTGGTACGGTCCATTACAGCGTCCCTGCAAAATAAATAGTGGGGGTACGTCGTACCAGTAAAACATGAGTCTATCACAATAATGAAAACAAAATGTCAAATCTATTGGCTATTACACCACTATTTATCATTACCGCATGCCAGAGGAATGATGAATTTGCGAATGGACTTGAAAACAGGTGGTATAACCTACACACCAAAATGTGGTGGTTCGACGAGAACACTGACATTTTGTCAAGGCAGAGATGAGTGGTCGACAATGAGACGCGCGCGGACAGCAGTGGAGGCATAAATTCTGGGAAAGATGTGGCTTTCTATTCACCACTGTTTGGATGTAGGAAATATGTTGCAGGTGGATGAATTTGCACGGGTAGCCTAGTAAAGGAGGCATTTGAAGTGATTTTTGACAATCAGATGAAAACATCATGACTGGTAGTGTTTATGCCACAATAAAAGGCCATACGTTTATGGTCCGACGAGGTCCTATTGAATAGGGATTATTTATGTCATTCTATGATTAGGCCCATAAAAAGTACTGTACCGGGAAGAAATTCGATCTACTTTCACCCCTGGGTGTTACATAAAAACCAAAATGTATTTGTTACGGTATTTCATTACCAGATCATATTGTGAATAAGTCCATTAGGCTATGTAATTTGTTGTCATTATATCCAGAATTATTAATAGGAATAGTTTTGGGTGTTGCACAATAGTCTATCCTACACAATTGTGTACAGTAAACTCTGTCCAATCTGAGGCTAAAAAACATATGAAAATGTGAACTCATTACCTTGATGCTTTCTCTGTTAAATCTTGCGAGACCCTGCTGTAAATCAAGCAAACAACCGATGAACATCAATTCGCTAGGGATATTAGATCTAACGTGGATCCAGGACCAGCTGTCTTCACCGTCATAAAAAATGAGACACCAAAATATTCTAGACGTTCCTCACCAACAGTTTTTTACAGCACTTGGGCTGTTGTTGCAACAGCTGTTCTTCACTTGACTGTCATTCAGAAATTCCTTCCTGGATCAGATGATGATGTGGGAAAATATGGCATAATTAAACAACTCGACACCCAAATGCGCATCCAAAAAAGTATAATGCATAATTATGGAACAATCAATCAATCAAATGTATTTAAAAGCCCTTTTTACATCAGCAGATGCTAATACAGAAACCCAGCCTAAAACCCCAAAGAGCAAGCTTTGCAGATGTAGAAGCACGGTAGCTATGAAAAACTCCCTAGAAAGGTAGGCACTTAGGAAGAAACCTTGAGGGGAACCAGGCTCTGAGGAGTGGCCAGTCCTCTTCTGGCTGTGCCGGGTTGACATAAGAGTACGTGGCCATTAATGCCAGATAGTTTTTAAAAAGATGTTCATAGATGACCAGCAGCGTCAAATAATGGTCAAAATGGTTGTAGAGGGTGCAACAGGTCAACACCTCAGTAGTAAATGTCAATTCGCTTTTCATAGCCAAGCATTCGGAGGTTGAGACGGCAGATGCGGTGGAGGGAGAGAGAGAGTGTCGAAACAGCAGGTCCGGGACAAGTTAGCATGTCCTGTGAACAGAAATACAAAGTTTTATGTTTGGGGGAAATACAACACATTACTGAGTACCACTCCATATTTTCAAGCATAGAGGTGGCTGTGTCATGTTATGGGCCTTGAAAAATAGGGGTAGGGTTGTAGAGAATTGAAAGACCATGAATGTAATAAGAAACCTTAGGTGCTGGCTTAAGACCAATAGTAACCACTACAGAATGTCAGGTCAGAACAAGGATTAGGAGGGTGTCCAGTTTAAGGGGAGTTTAATGTAAGATGTCCACACACATCACACATCTATCCACTCATGGTTCAGATAACTGAGAATCATATCCAGTGAGAACTGACATTAACTATGTGGTCGTTTAGATGCACACACAATTAAACATCAGACATACAGGGATTAAGTCCACAGGAGAAAAAGTTCAGCAGGAGGGAACTGGGGACGTGCTCATCAGGATGGGGAAGCATGTTTTTGACCACACAGCGTTCTCGGGTCATAGACTAACTGAAAATGAAGTCCCGGGAATCAAGGCAACTGATGGGCTGAAGGAGATGTGGTGATAAGTATTTGGCGTGACCTTGACCAATAAATAAGACACTGACAAAAGTGGGGGTCCTCTGAATGGGAGACTAAGCTGCCCAACTAGAACTAACCAGGATGGCTAGAATCAGCTGGCTGCTTTAACAAGTATGCTAAAGCAAAGGAGAAAATCGTAGAGGGAAACCTGGTTCAGTCTGCTTTCCATCAGACACTGGGAGATGAATTCACATTTTACCAGGACAATAATCTAAACACAAGGCCACATCTACACTGGAGTTGCTTACCAAGATGCCAACTTTCAGTTTTGACTTACATCTATGGCAAAACCTTGAAATGGTTGTCAAGCAATGATCAACAAACAACTCATTTGAGAGGTTGAAGAATAAAAATTAAAAAAAAAAAAGGGCAAATATTGCACAATCCAGGTTAGAGACTTACCCAGAATGACTCACAGCTTTAATCGCTGCCAGAGGTGCTTCTACAAAGTATTGACTCGGGTGTGAATACTTATGTAAAAGAGATATTTCTGAATTTCATTTTCAATAAATTTGGAAACATTCCTAAAAATATGTTTTGACTTTGTCGTTATGGGGTATTAAGCAGTGCTTAATTTGAGCCGGACCCTGCTAGAACCAGATCCGGGACCTCTCTGAGTTGACTTTGTTCATTCAGACACCTTCTTTCTTGGATCCGGTACCTCTCGCGGCGTTATTTATAAATTATTTCACCGTTTGCAAATACATAAATAAAATATATTTTTTACTTTTTACCCATTTTTCTCAATTTCGTGATATCCAATTGGTAGTTAGTCTTGTCACATCGCTGCAACTCCCATATGGACTTTGTAAGAGATGAAGGTCAAAACACGACCCTGCCAAGCCGCACTGCTTTTTGACACTGCTTGCCTAACCTGGAAGCCAGCCGCACGAATGTGTCAGAGGAAACACCATACAACTGGCGACTGAAGTCAGCGTGCATGCACCTGGCCCGCCACAAGGAGTCCGATGGGACAAGGACATCCCGGGCCGGCTAAACCTTACCCGGACAACTCTGGGCCAATTTTGCGTCGCCTCATGGGTCTCCCGGTCGCGGCCGGCTGCAACACAGCCTGGGATCAAACCCGGGTCTATAGTGACGCCTCAAGCACTGCTTTTCATTTTTTTTTTGTGCAAACAGTGAAACAATGAATAAATAATGTCGCAAGAGGTACTGTTAAATTAAGTTGGCTCCTCGTTATTTCTCCTGCCCCATCATCATGTAAAAGTCTGGTGATCCTTCTGTGTAATCATCCTAATCATCCTATCCTGGGCCCCCATGAAAGATATCAGTTTGGGCCCCCATGAAAGATATCACTTTGGGCCCCCATGAAAGATATCACTTTGGGCCCCCATGAAAGATATCACTTTGGGCCCCCATGAAAGATAACCACCACAGGCCACACCATCCCTGCGCAATTGCTGTAACCATACACCTCCAGAACCCAATCGACCCGTTCAAAGCTTTAAATAACTCTACCTTTGCAGGCTTGCAACTCTCTTGTAGTCCAATATTTACTGTACGATATTTACTGACAGTGAGCTGTGAAAATATAACACTGTGCAGACATTCAGGCAACACTCTGCAGTGGAATTTGCTATTTGATGCAAGACTGATACCCTCTATAAGAAATGAGCAATTACAATTCTTGAATGTAAAATTCTCTTAACTTTAATGAATAACTTAAAATAAATATAACTTAAATATACATTAGCCTCTTCAATTCAAATAAATTAACATTATCATCTATAGAAAGATATAATAAACAAAATAATAAAATCAGCAGAAGATTTTTGAACTAAGTATACCTACCAACTAGAAAATAAGCAGCTGTAAAAATTGGAAACAAAATGAAAAGGCCTGATGGTGTCGCTAGAGGTAAGGCCAAGTGGTCACCAAATCAATAGGTTTCTTCCACTTTGGGTCTTGATTGTGCAAAATGACTTTTATGGCAATCCAGCCATTACTTTGAGATATATCTTGTTCTTAGTCTGTTCTCATCCCTGTTCTCAGCCTCTGGGCATCGTGTTTGTAGTGATCCAATATCCATAGCCATTTAACAGTTATCACTGACCCTTGCTCAGCCTTACTCACCAAGAGCCCAGTGCTGAGCCTTCTTGCTAGCAAAGTCACTGATCTAGTCTTTGAAGTCCAGCTCTCTAGCTAACTGACTTTCAACGGACAGCATGGCAAGACTGTGAATCCTGTCCTGGGACATAGTTTTGACTTACTGAAGCTCTCTCTCACCACCCGCAACAGTCACAGGCAGTGTGCAACATATAAGTATGAATCTTAGAAATTGCATTCAGGAGACCAAGAGGGGACAAGTTAGGGGGGGTGGCAGCATATACCGTGTTCAGGTGTCTTACTTCATTTTGAAGTAGATGTAAGATCTCTGGAATACTTCATGATCAGTGGTTGGCACACAGAAGGGACTTTATCCTCACTAATCTGCCCAACATTCAGAACAGCAGAAATTCTTCTACAATCTTTGCATTGCTGTGGAACCTAGTGTCCAAGTCACTTATGATGTTGTCCATAACAGTAAAAAAAACACTGTTTCGAAACACTGTTGCTGCACTGTCCTGAGCCGTCTCCTCTTGAGAGGTCTCATCATGGAATCTCTTTCTCTGGCGGCTGTGTTCCTTGCTAAATTAAGGTGCAACATCCATTTGCGTAACAGTCAGTGTTTCCACAGACAGGAGAGACTCCCATCCTTCTCTAAGAGCCTGCATCTCTTCCTTTAAGGCTCTGATATTGGCTGCGTCTGTTTCAAGATTTTTCCTGACTGGAGAATCACATTCCTGTCCTCAATACATTGCAGTACCTGCAATTATGCCAATTGACATGTCATTCAACACAATGCTGCTCACCTCCTTCTTCAGTTGGGAGTAGGGCTGGTTCAGGGAGGTGGGGATGGGGAGACAGGGCTACTGACCCTGAAGCTGCATCTGTTGGGCCTGGCACCGGGCAGGGACAACTGATTTTAGTATGAACTACAAAACTCCTCAAAGTTTGCCTGCATTGATTAAATGTCGGCTAAAAGAGGAGCGAAATGTAAACACTCAGAACATTCTGTGAAGGTATTAAGTAATTAATGTTAGAGGAGCAAAAGTAGCCTATTTCACTATGGACTAAGCTAACAGGATAATTTCCACCACTCACGGACTACAACCCACCTTTCTTTGTGAAAAATTAGGTGACATACTGTCGCCCTTTCTTTTCTCTCGCCTGTCTTTTTCTTTTCTTTCTTTTCATTTTTGGAGCCAAATATTTCTTTGGGAAGCTGAGACATAATGCTCCACCAGCACTCCTCACTCGCAATTCACTGCTAGCAAGTACCGTTTGTGCCTGGTTTGGGGGCAGGACCGAACCATTTCATGTAGATAGAGGGAGGGGAGGGGGGGGGCAATACAGAGGCTCTCTGGATGTTTACTTTTTGACAAAAACAAGACAAATCAACCATTTCGTTTTATTAGTACATTGTAAATAAAATATTGTATTCATGATTATAGGTTAATAATTTAATATTGAAAATGTTTTACCTAATGTTCTAATATTTGTTTAGGGCCCCTGTCAGTCACAGGACCTAACAGAATCGTCCTAACTTTCCCCCCATATGGCGCCCCTGGGTGTAAAGTACTTAAGTAAAATTACTTTAAAGTACTACTTAAGTCTTTTTTGGGCTGTACTTTACTTTACTTTACTATTTATCTTTTTTACTACTTTTACTTCACTACATCCCTACAGAAAATATCATACTTTTTACTCAATACATTTTCCCTGACACTCAAAAGTACTCATTACAATTTGAATGGCTCGCAGGACAGGAAATGGTTCAATTCATGCATTTATCAAGTGAATATCCCTGGTCATCCCTATTGCCTCTGATCTGGGGGACTCGTTAGACACTGCATCTTTTTAAAATTATGTCTTGAGTGTTGGAGTGTGCCCCCAATATAGAGAATTTTAAATTATTTATACCTTTACTTTCAATACTTAAGTATATTTTGTCTGTTTTTCTGCATACACACAAATCAACAGAAAAATAGTCTGAGAGCTGAGGACATTATTTGTTCTCTTTATTTAGTTTCCGGGACATGTCTATGATCATTGTTGTCTGTCGTCTGCTGTGTACCTGATCCCCATCAGAGTGCAATTTAGGCTGAAACAAGTTATTTTATAGATAGTGTTCTTGATTGAACTCCTTAGCGCTCTCTGTGACAGTCTAAACACAGTGGCTTTTGTACGATTCTCTTGTCATTTCCAAACACCCCATTATTATCCTTGTGAATCAGGATAAACCCGCAGAGATGTCTGGCTGCTCTCTGAATAGAAGTCAATCTTTATAATGTGAGGTTTAACATGAAGAGATGCTGATGAAAGAACAGGCTTTAATGGCTGGCTAGACACCTAGACAAGATACAATTGATTGTCTTTTTGTCTGTTTCTGATGCTTTTCAAAGTGAGAGGGACCAGAGTTTTGGTCTGGCAAAGTTTGTCACAGTCCATATTGCAACAGGGGAAGTGAAAACACATGATGTTGATAATAGTAATTTCTTTACCTTGCTTCTCAATAATAGTATAAGCTACTGTATATTGAATCACACGTCAGGGCCTTCTTGTTGCTGTTTCTTTAACACTGCATGAATTAATTCACTTATTATTTATTTGTATGTGTGCTTCACAGTGTCTCAGCACAAGCTGTTCAATGAGCACCTGGTGTCAGCTCGTGGGAACCCTGCATTAGTGATGAGGAGGAAGAAGCACGCAGTGAAGGAGGTGCACGCCCACCTGGTCAGTGTGGTGTCGGTCAGACTGAGAGAGGGATACACCATCAGGGAGATCAACCTTACCAAAGGTACAGGACTCTTTCAGACTAGTCACATTACCACACAGCAGTACTGTAGTTGCGTCACTACAACTTGAGGTCGAGTCACTATGGCTGAAGGTAGAGTCTTAGTCTGAGTCACCAATGGTAGAGTCACGAGTCATCCATTTTTAATATGTCTTATTCTTTTACCAAACAAATGTTCTATAGTTATAATGACACCAATATTTAATTTAGTGAAACCCCTTAGAATTAGTAGACCTTTAGGGTCAGGGCTGAGTAGGAGACCTTAAGGGTCGGGGCTGGGTAGGAGACCTTTAGGGTCGGGGCTGGGTAGGAGACCTTTAGGGTCGGGGCTGGGTAGGAGACCTTTAGGGTTCCAGATGCTTATGCAGTAAAACAGTTGCAGTAAATGTGATGTGGATGCTAGATGGTGGCTTTGAGATATCACTGGTTTAAGAGTGTACCTTTTGAGGTACTGTGTGGCACTGGTGGGGTACTTTGAGCCAGTGTTGTAGTGCTCGAGTTCTGAACTCATGACTTTTGACTCAACAAGGGCTCGACGATTGGTAACTTGGACTCGCTTTCTCGTGACTTGAACTGGATAGGCTGCTATGATTAGCAGAATATTAGCAGCACTGGGTGCACAGACCAGCGAGGGTTCTGTTCTCTAACAGTGGGAAGGATTCGCCCATACCGGCACACAGCCTACGCCAGCTTGTGAGCTGCAGGGGAGAAAGCAATGATTTTGGGCAGGCAGGCTCCGCTCTGCCTCCGATCACAGGCTACACATCGCGCAAGTGACTCTCTTGCTTCCCTGTAACCACCAGTCACCAGGCTTCCTGAGTTCGAGTCGAGTCCTGGTTAAGAGACACAAACTGCTTTACGAAATTTAAAACAATACTAGTATTGAGTTTAATAGTAAAAAAACAGTCGCACAACAGAACAGTCTACTGACTACACTTGTTTTGTTGTTTTTATCAAATCATTTTAATTCAATTGTTTTTAATCATAGCTAAAGTTTTTATTGCTACTGATTCCGCAACGTGGTAGCCTTTTTACGGCTGGGACCGCAAGTTTGTGTTCCAAATTCCTGTTGTTGTGTCTCTGACTGATTAAATTATATGACAGGCTATTTTATCAAATTGATTACCTAACATTTGATTGATTACGTGATTGAGTTAAACAATGCAAAAACGAACTTGTTAATAACCTGGGGCACCACGGAAGAGTGTTTTATAGGGCTGCTGTCTTCCGAATAAACTCTTAAAGATCTGAAGATCTTTTATATCAATAGCAGTCAATTATTAATCGTCACCTTATTCAGTCTCGTCTGAAAGTCGTAAAATTCTTGGTTATCTTCACGAAGCCTGGCTAACAAGTTGAATCAGCAATACAAAAATGTGTTTATTTATTTACTAAATACCTAAATAATCACATAGAATTACATATACACAGGATGGATCATACATCGATTACTAATCATGTCATAAAAGAAAAACCGGTATGACGGCTGGTTACACAAAGAAGGGCGGTTGGGTTTGAATGAAAGCGCGGGAAGACTGAGGGAAAAGGGGATTGGGTCTCTATCGGACCCTGAGAAGCTATGCTACCGTAAATACAGAATCTTATGCATTCTAATAACCGCCCATTCGGAAAAGGAAAATGCAAGATATATATTACACTGAGCTACTCTTCGATAGATGGGTCGAAGATGGAAGACTGGTTTGCCCAGCAGAGATCGCCCTTGTCCTTTGTAGAATATTTCAGGTCGTATTGTTGTAGAGCAGATACGTTGAAGTACCCTGTCTTCTCATCAGATTGTCTGTCCTTTCCTAGACCACGTACGTTTACAGCTGCAGCTGATAACTCAACGCCTAGGATGTATCACTTCTTTAATGAATAAGAGTTCAAAGTTCATACCAAGTTGCCATACTCAGCTCGTGCTGTATTCTTGCTGCTCGAAATTCATCCTTCCAGCATGGTGATCTTCACCTCCACGTTGAAATGGACACCAGTCCTAACGTCGTCGGGAACTAAGGTTGACCTCCGTCAATGGGCTTTTGTATTGGGGGAGGGAGGGAAGGGCGTGTTTCATAGTTCTCAACCAATGTCTGTTCACTTGGGCGTGGCTGAGTGTCGTTTACAATTCTCTAATTTAGAAGCTAAAATCTGATGACTAGACTTTCCAAGATATAATTTATGTCATTCTATCAGATATAATGTTTTATTTATCCGTTATTTTACAAGGTAAGTTGACTGAGAACATGTTCTCATTTGCAGCAACAACCTGGGAAATAGTTACAGGGGATTAATGAGCCAATTGTAAACTGGGGATTATTAGGTGACCATGATGGTTTGAGGGCCAGATTGGGAATTTAGCCAGGACACTGGGGTTAACACCCCTACTCTTACAATAAGTGCCATGGGATCTTTAATGACCTCAGAGAGTCAGGACACCTGTTTAACGTCCCATCCGAAAGACGGCACCCTACACAGGGCAGTGTCCCCAATTGGGATATTTTTTTAGACCAGAGGAAAGAGTGCCTCCTACTGGCGCTCCAACACCACTTCCAGCAGCATCTGGTCTCCCATCCAGGAACTGACCAGGACCAACCCTGCTTAGCTTCAGAAGCAAGCCAGCAGTGGTATGCAGGGTGGTATGCTGCTGGCACAATGGCACAGACACCAATTGATCTAACATCATATTATTCAAGTACCAACGGACACTTTCAACTGGTTGGATTACAGAAATATTGTATTTATGGGGGTCATAAACCTCATACAACGTCATGACACTTAAGTAGTAGTTAGCTGCCAGCCGTCATGAAAACAGAGCAGGCTAATGCTAGCAGTGCTAGCCCACCGGTGTTTTTATCAACGGCTGGGCACAAATGCTTTAGGTGTGAGATTCTTTCCACACAATCACAAGATAAAGATAAGATGGAACTGATAAATTGAAAAGGGATTTGTCTGCCCTAAATGCACCACCATCAAGCAGCTTAGGGAATAGGTCCTTCTGGCTGCTCAATCGGCTGTGAGAAAAATATGACCTGCTTTCTAAGTACAACGACTTTGCTATAGCCCAGGCAAACTGACTCTTACTTATGGTCTGGTAGAGCTCCAGTCCTCGCTGTCAGAATAAGCAACAGAGGACTTCGTAATCATATCAACTCCCGTAGAAATGGCACTATGGTTATTGTGAGTAACCTCATTTTTGTATCTCTAACTCCGGCTTCTAGTGAGTTTGTACAAACTGTCATATCCTACCATTCTGATAGATTGAAGACTGTCCAAAGATGTGGTTGCAACATTAATAATTTGGTTGTTATTCCATTGGTGTGGCACACACTCATTGTAGCTTTTAAATGTTAGAGCAATCACTGTTAAAAACCTTTCTCGTGAATGACCTCCTGACTGAGCACAAAGTTGAAAAAGCCACATCCAAACGGAGCGCCCCTTGGAGTAGTGAGGAAATAAGTAAATTGGACAAATTGCAGAAAGGCAGAGCGGAAGTTGCAGGTCCATTATGATATTTTGAGGCGGCAAATATAACAAGTCAGAATATTTTTAGAGTGCTCTTCTCGACCATTGATGGCCTGATAAATCCTACCCCCACAAACCTCTGAACCTTCCTCATCTAAATGTGATGAGTTTGCAGCATATTTTTAAGATAACAAACATTAGGCTAGGTGTCAGTCAAGCAAGACCTGATGAGAAGTTTGATATGTTCTGTAGCCTTCCATGCAAAGGCACTATGGCGTTATTGTCCCTAGTTGACACAGACATGCTCAGGAAAGTGATATCACAACTTAAGCCTTCTACCTGCCTTCTCAATCCTATCCCCACCAACTTCTTCAAAACAGTGTTAATTGCATATCTGAAGAAGGGTAAGCTATTGTTAATCACTCCCTGTTTACAGGCACTTTCCTCACTGCACTAAGAATAATATAGATTCTTCAGCATTAGCAATTTTCGGCCAATCTCTAATCTTCCATAGTTAAGCAAAATTCGGGAGAAACTGTTTTTCAAACATCTAAAATATTTTTGGGGAAGTGCCAACTGTATTTCTGAAAATTCCGATCTGGTTTTCATGCACACCTTATCACAGATGTTAAAGTGGTAAATTATCTTCAGCCAACAGATGCCAAACTCTTGGATTTAAGTGCTGCATTCGACACTGTTGACCATGATGTCCTTCTGGATAGACTGGAGAGGTGGGTTGACCTTTCTGGTCCTGTTCTAAATTGGTTTAGGACCTATTTAACCGGTCAATAGTTTTGTCACCCTTGGTGAACATAGCTCAGAGAAAATAGATATCACAAGTGGCTTTCCACAAGGTTCGATTTTGGGTCTGGTACTGTTTAGTTTATAAATGTTACCCCTTGGCAGTGTTATCAGAAAGCACAGCATTGATTTTCACTGCTATGCAGACGACACACAACTTTACATTTCTGTGTCACCAGAGGATTTTAGCTCCACAGATACATTATTTGACTGTATTAGTGATTGAAATACTTGGATGGCTCACAACTGCCTCCAGTTAAATCAAGACAAAACCGAGGTACTTATTATTGGAGCCAAAGCACAGAGAGAATCTGTCCGCACATTTTAATTAATGGGCAATAAAGGTTAACCACCTTGGTGTCATTTTAGATTCTGAACTCAATTTCGAACCACATGTTCGGTATGTGACCAAAATGGCTTTTTACCGCCTGAGGAGTATTGCCAACATGTGGACGTTTCTGTCTCAGTCTGATACTCATCCATGCTTTTATTATAAGCACGCTTGTCCTGTCTACTAAGCATACCATTGGTCAACTACATAAAACATATAGAATGCTGCAGCTCAGGCTCTGACCAAGACCAGATGGAGAGCACTGACTGCCTGTGAGTTTTAGAATTAATTTGAAGTTTATTCTATTGGTTTTTAAATCAATCCACTATTGTGCACCCCAATACATATCAGACGTGCTTGAAACACCTTTTTAACTTTCCTTAACCTTATGGTCCTTTTTGAGTCTTTCTAGTTTTGTTATTCGTTTTTGTAACCTCTTATGTTTGTGTAGTTGTAAATATTTTTATGTTTTTTTTCCTGTGAAGCTCATTACGTTGCATTCATGTTTGCAATGTGCTATGTAAATGAAGTTTGATTGAGGGCAAAATGTGTAGTAGGAATACCGCTGCTAGTCATTGTGCAGCTCGTGAGCTAATCTCAGGAACTAATTGGCAGCTTGCGAAAATATATATTTTTTTAGTAGGGGTCCTCACCCAGGGGATCATAACATCTGGGGGTCCTTGATGTTAAAAGGTTTGAAAACCCCTGTACTATACAGCCCCAAGTAACCTCAAGTTATCATCTACTATTCACGTAAAAATCTCCATATAGATCTGTATTACTGCAGTAGCATTCACTAGGCCCAGTCTTCCAGACTAACTGTATACATTTCTATAAATGCTGTGTTTCAGTGTCTGTTCTGCTCCATTTCCCACTAGGTGGCACCCAGCTGGAGGTGAAGCTGGTGTTGCTATAGAAACAAAACATACAAATAGAGTACAATGCATTTTTACCATTAGGGACTGAGCCTAGTTAGTTTATTTAGCCTTTATTTGACCAGTTTGGAGGTACTCTGTCTGCTCTAAGTAACATTGATTCAGCAAATAGAGGCTATTTTGAACGTTTTACTGGAAAATATTGTGATTGTGGTTTTCTGTACTGTGTTGTCACAAGCCACACCGACTCTATTTACCTCAGGACACATAGTCACAGTCTGTATCCCAAATGCCACCCTATTCCCTACATAGTGTACTACTTTTGACCAGAGCCCTGTTTTGTCCTCCAGGTTCTCTCCCTACAGCACAGTTGCTCTAAAGACCCCTTCCTTGTCCCAGTTTGCCTCATACTGGAAGCCCATCCTGTACATGGATGCAAACTTCTGGCAGAGATGGCTTCACATGCACCACATCACCATCATCCTGGAGCACGACATGTGAGAGATGCCTTGAGAGATTGTACCTTTTTTGTTGTTGTCAATTTATCAATATCATCCTTGGGAGCAGTCTTTACAGTCCTCTTCCAGTCAATAGTAGAGAGAGAGAACTGTGGACCTTCTCTCGTTCCGCTACTGACTGTTTCAGGTCTACGCACCAACTATTGTACAGTTATTCCTCCTTTAAAAGTTGCGAGCTTATGCTGCGGGACTTAGAGGTAATTTGTGGTTTAGTACGGTACCCTGCGTCACCACTTCATTGCTCCAGTCCAGCACAAGGGGGAGTTAGAGCACTGATTATGCTTTTGGGTCCTAATGTGTCTCTAGGAATCTACCATTTTTATGTCTCTGCGACCAGTATGACAGAAGTTAAATATTTTTCTATTCTAATTTATATAATTATTTCAAACAGTAACATGCAAAATGTAAAAAACAGAACAGCCAGAGGGAGTATACAAAGAAATAATGAAGAGAAAAAAAAATCCACATTATATCAAATGAAAAAGACATGTTTGTAACGAATACATTGAGACATTTTGTTTAGCATGCATTTTAATGATTTAAATAGTTTTCCAAATACATTTTTTTTTATTCAACAGGCCTTTTTCTTCATAAATGTTTATTTGTGTATGAAAATTGTTCCTAATAAAATAAAGAGATGTATGACAAACTGACATTCAAATTGTGGAATCAGTGTAGTAAAATAATATGTGAAACAGTACCAGTCAAAAGTTTGGACACCTACTCATTCAAGGATTTATCTTTATCTTTACTATTTTATACATTGTAGAATAATAGTGAAGACATCAAAACTATGAAATGACAACTATGGAATAAAAAAAAAATCAGCCCAAAGGTGTTCGATGGGGTTGAGGTCAGGGCTCTGTGCAGGCCAGTCAAGTTCTTCCACACCAATCAACAAACCATTTCTGTATGGACCTCACTTTGTGCACAGGGGCATTGTCAAGCTGAAACAGGAAAGGGCCTTCCCCAAACGTTTTCCACAAAGTTGGAAGCACATAATAATCTAGAATGTCATTGTATGCTGTGGCGTTAAGATTTCCCTTCACTGTAACTAAGGCACGTAGCCCGAACCATGAAAAACAGCCCTAGACTATTATTCCTCTCCACCAAACTTTACAGTTGGCACAATGCAGTTGGGCAGGTAGCGTTCTCCTGGCATCCGCCAAACCCAGATTCATCTGTCGGACTGCCAGATGGTGAATCTTGATTCATCACTCCAGAGAACGCATTTCCACTGCTCCAGAATCTAATGGCGGCAAGTTTTACACCACTCCAGCCAATGCTTGGCATTTCGCATGGTGATCTTAGGCTTGTGTGTGGCTGCTCTGCCATTGAAAGCCATTTCATGAAGCTCCCAACAAACAGTTCTTGTCCTGGCATTGCTTCCAGAGGCAGTTCAGAACTCTTTAGTGAGTCTTGTACAGACTATTTTTATGTGCTGCGCACTTCCGTGGTCCGATTCTGTGAGCTTGTGTAGCCTACCACTTCGCGGCTGAGCCATGGTTGCTTCTAGAGGTTTCCACTGCACAATAATAGTACTTACATGGCCAAAAGTATGTTTCGTTGCGAAAACATGTTACTATCGATGTTCCTTAACAGATTTAAATTATTTTCCCAAATTAAGGACTGGTAGCTGCATGAACAATGTTGGAGAGCCCATGGCATACATAGTTTGCGCGGAATATAATATCACTTGTTGGGCAGCTAGAGCATGCTCCTAAAACAGTGTGAAGTGAAATATGTGTTCTTATATGTTTTTCTCAGCTGCTCATATTAAGCATTTGCTCCACTATAAACCTGAAGTAGCCTACAAAACAGAACGGTGGGAAAGCGTGCAGGCTCCATTCGCTATTGGGGTGCATACAGAGGACGTGTCTTTTTTCCCTTGCCCCTGTTCCTGCCCCTGTCCCTTGCCCCTGTTCCTGCCCCTGTCCCTTGCCCCTGTTCCTGCCCCTGTTTTTGCCCCTGCCCCTGCCCCTGTTCCTGCCCCTTACCTGCCCCTGTTCCAACCCTGTTCCAACCCTGTTCCAACCCTGTTCCTGCCCCTGTTCCTGCCCCTGTTCCTGCCCCTGTCCCTTACCCCTGTTCCTGCCCCTGTCCCTTGCCCCTGTTCCTCCCCCTTATCCTGCCCCTGTTCCTGCCCCCTTTCCTGCCCCTGTTCCTGCCCCTGTCCCTTGCCCCTGTCCCTTGCCCCTGTTCCTGCCCCTGTTCCTGCCCCTGTTCCTGCCCATTTGATAATGGGCCATTCTAAATCATAATTTGACATATTAGTAAAGATTAAATTGAGAATAGTTTGATGGGTGAAAATATTATCACTTGAGAGATCAGATATGCCGTCTGAGGCAAGGAACAGAACGCAAGCTTTTTTTGACACTTTCTCAAATCATCAATAGTCAATAGTCGCACCATGCAGCCCATATATGTTTTGATTTCTAAGACATTCTAAGGTTTGTATCATTCACAACTGAAGTTGCCAAATAACTCTACATCTAGCATATAGGACCTGTTTCAAATGTTCATATGCACACTCGATCTGAAGCATATCTTGTATGTCACTGGACTCATACATAAGCATATCTTGTATGTCACTGGACTCATACATAAGCATATCTTGTATGTCACAGGACTCATACATAAGCATATCTTGTGTGTCACGGGACTCATACATAAGCATATCTTGTATGTCACGGGACTCATACATAAGCATATCTTGTATGTCACTGGACTCATACATAAGCATATCTTGTGTGTCACGGGACTCATACATAACCATATCTTGTATGTCACGGGACTCATACATAAGCATATCTTGTATGTCACGGGACTCATACATAAGCATATCTTGTATGTCACTGGACTCATACATAAGCATATCTTGTATGTCACAGGACTCATACATAAGCATATCTTGTGTGTCACGGGACTCATACATAAGCATATCTTGTGTGTCACGGGACTCATACATAAGCATATCTTGTATGTCACGGGACTCATACATAAGCATATCTTGTATGTCACTGGACTCATACATAAGCATATCTTGTATGTCACAGGACTCATACATAAGCATATCTTGTGTGTCACGGGACTCATACATAAGCATATCTTGTGTGTCACGGGACTCATACATAAGCATATCTTGTGTGTCACTGGACTCATACATAAGCATATCTTGTATGTCACGGGACTCATACATAAGCATATCTTGTATGTCACGGGACTCATACATAAGCATATCTTGTGTGTCACGGGACTCATACATAAGCATATCTTGTATGTCACTGGACTCATACATAAGCATATCTTGTGTGTCACGGGACTCATACATAAGTATATCTTGTGTGTCACGGGACTCATACATAAGCATATCTTGTATGTCACGGGACTCATACATAAGCATATCTTGTATGTCACTGGACTCATACATAAGCATATCTTGTGTGTCACGGGACTCATACATAAGCATATCTTGTATGTCACTGGACTCATACATAAGCATATCTTGTATGTCACTGGACTCATACATAAGCATATCTTGTATGTCACTGGACTCATACATAAGCATATCTTGAGTGTCACTGGACTCATACATAAGCATATCTTGTGAGCTAAATGAACAAGCCTACAGCCTATAGCAGGAATCATCAACTAGATTCAGGCGCGGGACAATTTTAACTTGAGTGGATGGTCTGGGGGCCGGAACATAATTACAATTAATTTGTAGACTGCAAGAAGACCAAACAGATAGAACATTTGTAATAATAACTGGGCCGCCAGATGGGGGTTTCTGGCCTATGGCATGGAGCACAGCCATATAACATAGGCCTACAGTAGGCCAACTCATATTCTGTTCTTCTACATTTTTTTCACATCATAATGTTTCTTTATACCTGACTAAAAGAAATAATGGATTTAATCTGATGGTATGTATTAAACGGATTTATTCAACTTTTTAAATGTAGATGATCCAAAAGGTAAGCATTAATGGCTTGTATGTGTGTAGACCTGGAGATGTTAAGCATGACAATAACATCTGACAAAATTCCATGACCGCCACAACCCTAGACACAGAGAACATGATTATTTTTTGAACGGTAGGGCTGTGGATCAAAAAAACAGTCAGTATCTGGTGCTACCACCATTTGCCTCATGCAGTGTGACATCTCCTTCACATAGAGTTGATCAGGCTGTTGATTGTGGCCTGTGGAATGTTGTCCCATTCCCATTCAATGGCTGTGCGAAGTTGCTGGATATTGGCGGAAACTGGAACATGCTGTCATACACATCACTCCAGAGCATCCCATACATGATCAACATCCGGTGAAATCCTTTGTATTTAGGCTAGCTACCAGCCTAGTATCCTGTGCTAGTTTTAACTGATTGTGACCTGCTTATCACCATAAAGTGCTATTGCTACAGTGCCGTGTGTTTTATAGATGTTAGTAACATTACCGTGTCAATAAAGCTCTGAGCGTTGTTGATTTCTCTGCAGATGTCCAGATGTTGATGTCATCTGGGCTGGACACAGAGCCCCAGGGTAATGGAGAGGAGGGTAATGTAGAGGATGATGACACCCTGATTATCAGCAACAAATCACAGGCCGATTCTCACTCTGTCTCCACCAATGGGCTGGATGGTGGGTTGACTGGCGAGCTGATGTCCCCTGTGGTGGTGGTCCTGTGGGACCCCGGTCGCGCCTGCTCTCCCCTGGATCTGGGAGCTCCACGGTGGAGCATGATAACTGGGAGAGCCGGCCCTCTGAGCCAGAAAATGGCACCAAAGGTGCATTTATATTATTCTTAGTCTGTTGCTTCCAACATACATACCTCCTCACCAACCCCATCTCTACCTCTCTCTCTCTCTACCTCTACCTCTACCGCTCTCCCTCCCTCTACCTCAGCAATAACATAATATTACTGTTGTGGAAGGGAAAGGATGGGGCTCCCAGAACAAATTGTGGTTGTTTTGCTTTCTGGCGTCACGCTGAAATGAATCCCCCCTCTAGTTGTAGCTGTAAATTATTCTCTCTCTACCCCTCTCTCCACTTCTCTCTCTTTCTCCCTCCTTTCTTGCTCTCTCTTTCCCTCCCTCTCTCAGGTGTGGATGAGAGGGATGGGGTGCAGTTTGCTGAGCCCCAGAAGGGAGACTTCCACATCACGTTCAGTAGCCAGGTGTCCCAGTAGAGCTCATGGGACCTGTCCCATCCGTGCTGCCCTGTATATGTCTATAACGGTTCCCTGGGCTCTCTGAAGGACCAGCTAGTCCATCCCCACTTCAACAGGCAGCCAAGGGACATCTTCAGGTATCGAGTAACACACACACTTGGGCTACTGATGGGAAGCACATCTGTGTTCAATAGTATTTGTTTTCTTTCAAGTACTTTATCTGCATTTGATTGAGCTTGCGTGACACCATGGAACTAATGGAATATTCTCAGCAGTGGAAATATAGCCATCTGGGACACTGAGCAGGCTCAATCAAAATCTCCAAGTATTATGAAGAACAAATAGAATTTCAACCCAGGTTCAGGGAGGGGAATGCCATCAATCATATGTGACTGACTCTTGAAACTCTCTATCAAAAGTCGTACCATGTCATACCTGATTATACCCTTCATAAGTTTACCCTTCACTCAACATTGGTTGCCAGCAAGGTCATTGTGGTTACCTGAGTCACATGCTAATGTTATTTTCCTTTACTCTGGTGATAAATAGACCTCAAGACGCTGATTCCTAGGAGATGCATCAGCAGATGAAGTTCAGGTAGAACAACACTGCTAGCTTACTGCTGCTTCCATCATCCTGCCTGTCTCCTCCTCTGGTGAGATCCATCTCAATTCATCTGTCCTCAATTTCTTGCATCTTTGCTTTGAGGGGATGAGGGATGGGACCGATATGGTTGAGATGGAGGTGAAGGGAAAGGATGGAAGGAGTCATGGAAAGATTAACTGAGCTGTGGTGTCTGGATCGGTGCCTGTGGGAGGAGCTTAGCCCTAATCACATGCTCCCATCTCCTCTGTTTTCAGACCAGGGAGAGGCTCCTGGGGTTGAGTAAATCACTATCTCACTCCAGGCTTGTGTTGCTATGGGGCTGTTGGTATCTACCTCCAGAGAAGACTGTCGCCTCTAGACATTTTGACTTGATATTCAATAACATACTTGAAGGCTTGACTCCACAAAGCATGACCCTTATATTTGCTGGAGCTCCTAGCTTCTTTAAGGAGGCCGTCTCTCTGTCTACAGTCATGTACTAATGGGTAGAACTGCCAAAAGTCAACATGTCTGCTGTGTGAACTGACAATATCTTACTTATTGTAGGTTCCCAGGTTCTTGCAGTTAGGGTAATTTTGTCTTGACATTTGCAGACCCTACTAGCATTGTGCTATGAAAAGAGCTGTTAGGGGAGCTGGTAAGGGATGCTGAAAGATGCAGGTGGGTGAGGGCTGGTAGGGGATGCTGAAAGATGCAGGTGGGTGAGGGCTGGTAGGGGATGCTGAGAGAAGCAGGTGGGTGAGGGCTGGTAGGGGATGCTGAGAGAAGAAGGTGGGTGAGGGCTGGTAGTGGATGCTGAGAGAAGCAGGTGGGTGAGGGCTGGTAGGGGATGCTGAAAGATTCAGGTGGGTGAGGGCTGGTAGTGGATGCTGAGAGCTGGAGATTGGTGAAGGCTGGTAGGGGATGCTGAGAGAAGCAGGTGGGTGAGGGCTGGTAGGGGATGCTGAGAGAGCTGGAGATTGGTGAGGGCTGGTAGGGGATGCTGAGAGAAGCAGGTGGGTGAGGGCTGGTAGGGGATGCTGAGAGAAGAAGGTGGGTGAGGGCTGGTAGTGGATGCTGAGAGAAGCAGGTGGGTGAGGGCTGGTAGGGGATGCTGAGAGAAGCAGGTGGGTGAGGACTGGTAGGGGATGCTGAAAGATTCAGGTGGGTGAGGGCTGGTAGTGGATGCTGAGAGCTGCAGGTGGGTGAAGGCTGGTAGGGGATGCTGAAAGATGCAGGTGGGTGAGGGCTGGTAGTGGATGCTGAGAGAAGCAGGTGGGTGAGGGCCGGTAGGGGATGCTGAGAGAAGCAGGTGGGTGAGGGCCGGTAGGGGATGCTGAGAGAAGCAGGTGGGTGAGGGCTTGTAGGGGATGCTGAGAGCTGCAGGTGGGTGAAGGCTGGTAGGGGATGCTGAAAGATGCAGGTGGGTGAGAGCTGGTAGGGGATGCTGAGAGATGCAGGTGGGTGAGGGTTGGTAGTGGATGCTGAAAGATGCAGGTGGATAAGGGATGGTAGGGGATGCTGAGAGATGCAGGTGGGTGAGGGCTGGTAGGGGATACGGCAGGATGATTAAAGCTGCCACACGTTAGATGCGCATAAAAGGGGATATTATTGGACTGGGGTATCCAAAAGACTAGTTGCTGTTGCTTAAAATATGTAAGTGAATTTATAAACAAAACTGACTGTATAAACAGGCACCAGCTGGCTATTTAGAACTATAGGGCTGAAGAATGTGGTAGTGTCGTATTCTAAAATGTTGGTATCATGATGTTTTTATACAGTGACATTACCGTGGTACTGGTATACCGTACAACACTAGTATGTTATTTCCTATCAGGTGCTCTCAGTCTTTGCAGTAGTTGTGTATCCACTCTTCCAGGACAAACACTTGGTGCCGACACTTTGGTGCAACACTAAATAACTGCGACTGGGAATAACACAGTGCTCTTCCTCCTTTATTTTTTGTTGTCCTCATGAGGACTCTGATGGGGAAGAGAAGAGACAACCTAGTGAAGAGGTTGTGTCAGAGGCTGAGCCTGCTACAGAGGACGGTGAGGATCCTTGTATTTTATACGATCTATTTGACAATACATCAAATACTCTATACTCATCCTCTGTACCATAGAGAACATGTAGTTTAGGATACGTCATAAATCCTGTGTACTATCTCACCGTTATGTGGGCAATAGGTAGCCTAGCGGTTGGGCCAGTAACCGAAAGGTCGTTGGTTTGACTCTCAGAGCTGACTAGCTGAAAAATGTGGTTGAAAATCACAGATTTGGTCAATGATAAGCGCATAAATTGGAACACAGTGGCTGCACAGTAACATACTATGAATGATGTCAGAGCATGAATGGTTTTGGATTGCGTAAACAACAACAGTAGCTGTGTGATTTGATGGGGATGTAGTGCTGTCTTCCAAAGAAAACAACTGCAAGTGTGCTTGCTTTAGTTCCTCAACGGCACAGCTAGGAGAGCTGAAAAAAACAACTTATAGTTTGACTGTTCTTTGAGTCATAAAAGTGTATTGAAATGACTTAGGAACTGTGTACACTTTGGAGAGGTGTGTGGAGCCACCAGTTCGTCCTTTCACTCAAACCCTTGTCATTGTTTTGTCTTATGTTGCACCTACCCCACATTTTCAGATTGTGTTAACAACAAATGCAGCAAAAAGTACAGTAAATGTAAAATGCACATATTCAACCGTGTAAAAAGTCTTGTCAGGTGAACTGTTGTGTCCTCAATTTTGGTCTAATAATTTTCACATCAACCCCCAACAGTTCCCTCTCAATTGCTACCATGCTTATGCATATGCATGCCATATTTATTTTGTGAGAAACATTTATATTTAAGGGTAAGGTGCTCTTTGGTTCCCCAGGTTTGTGAATAAAATTTAAAAGAATTTGGAGCTGAAACTTGTAGGATATCACTCATCCAAACACACACAGGCACTCTTACCAGACACATTATCATTGCATTGATAAGGTGCAATGTGGATGAGCATAGCCCTGTGCTGTATACGTTCATCAAACTGCATTTCTTTCACAAGAAGGTGATCATGTTAACTAACAGCCTGCACTCTCTCTAGGTACACGTCAGAGTGTGTCTCTGAACCACTCTCCAGGTCAGCCCTCTTCCTACCGCTCTGATGAGGATGTGATGGGCGACCTGGACAGAGTAGTAGAGGTCGACGGGTGAGTCATTGGAAGGATGAGAAGCGGAGAAGTCTTGTCCTATGTCTGTTTGTGCTGTATAGCCGTTGTCAGTTGGCTTTACAGCACAAACAGTTCTGGGACCAGGCTAAAGGAGTAGGTGTTAATGGGTGATTGATCTTGATTTTACTGGACTGCTGGTACCTGCATCTGATGGTCATGGTGCTTTCAAAACAACTGGGAACTCTGGAAAAAAAACTAGGTCAAATCATGACATCCGTGATCTTCAGGTCTGAAAGTCAGAGATGTGAGTTGGATGACCGTTCAAAACCATTTTTCCCAGTCGGATCTCGTTTTTTTACGACTTCCCAGTTTTCTTAAACACACTGAAGTCCGACTGACCAGAGAAAGGGGACACCCTCTTTCACCTAATGGCAAAACTCGAGTCGCACAGCACCGCATCTGTCTCATACTCAAATTCATGTTGTTCCTATCATCAGAGAATATTTTTTTGTTGTTGTCGATATTAAAATGGACACGACAAGCTGCTTATAATAAAGTGTTGACAGTGTTGAATAAAACATGTAATATAGCTCTTAGCTGTATTCTTTGACAGTCTCTCTGTGGTCATGGTATTATTAAATCTTATGTAAGTTAGTATCAAACTTTGCTGTGACTTCAATTCTTAAAAATGGGAACACTTAACCGCTGCGCATGGCTTCTGAATCAAGTGCACCTACCGACAACAGCGCAACGAATTAAACAGAAAGGAGTGCAAGCCTTTATCACAGCCTTTATCATTTGCTTTTCTACAGAATTGTTAGGTGTTCCACTAGGAATGACTTGAAGATGGACCAGTCAATCGCCATCGACTGGTTGGTGACCACTGATCTAAAGGGTAGATAAAAGCATGTTGAGGGTTTGGCTGATGATGACATTTGTCAGCCTGCATGATTTCTGTGACTTTGCAGTAGTTCATTATTTCTTTATTTCAACAGGGTTGGAGGAGACTCTTTGTCCAAACTCTAAATTCCCCACAAACTAGCCGTGTTAGCCACAATGGAGGAGGTAAGTTCAGTCTCTGTAATCTCGATCTTGGAACTCGATCTTGATATGATTTGAGCTAGTCAAACCACTAAATAGCCGTCACTGAGCTACATATTTCAGGCCCATTCACTCAGATCTCCCTGTTGCCTCTCGCTGTAGATCCGTAGGCTCCTGGAGGATGAGATTGTGTCAGCTCTGCGTCACTCCCGGGTCATCAGCTTGTCCACGCTACAGAAGGTGGCGGGTCACGTGCTTCGCTCAGGCGGGCGACCACGCTGCCACTGTGAGGTCGTTCCTCTGCAGTTTGTCTTCGGCCCTGAGCAGTCCCTGGAAAAGTTCAAAGAGGTGGGCTGGGATGATGACCAGGAGGGGTGACAACTGTTCTTCTTTCATATGAGAGATGAGTTTCTGTCCTTTTTTCTGGGGGAGTCAATATGTTTTTCCCATCGTTAGGAACCTTGCATGTTTGTTGCACACCCAAGTTCTACTCTGTCAATTGCTTTTAAATTAGGAAAATTGGTATTGGAATTTCAGTTTTCTTCCTGGATTAAGATTGAACTGACCCTAACCCTTCAATCTTACCCTCAACAGGAGTTCCGTAGGATGTCAGCAGGACAACTTCCACTACATTTCTCGGAGTAGACTCCACCCACAGAGGATCCAGGCTTCTAAGAGGCTGTCTGAGAGCGCTGTTAACAATGAGGGGGTGGGACAGGCCACCCAACCCAAGAATCACGGTGCTGATGTGGATGACAGTGCCAGGGCTCCGTCCAATCATGGGGGGGTTTCAACCTGACCAACTAGTTTATTTCCATACATCCTCTTTGATGATCCTTTGAGTCGAAATAAGGTTTCCTATCTTTTTCATGTTTTTTTCTGAATAAATGCAATTTGTATGAATTAATGAATGTATGGATGAATGTGTATGAATTTGAACTGAATTAATTATTCTATATGTTACATTATTTCCTTCCAGGTGCAGGGAGAAGAGAAGAAGCCTGCTGTTGGGGATGTTAGTGATTCAGTTTTTCATTTTTTTTTATATACCAAGTGCAACAAGGAGGCTTTTTGCAACGCTGTGAAATGACAGAACCCATTCACATGGTAACTTCCTACAGTCCTGTATGTTTGCCCATACTGTTTTTTTAATGGAACCATGCTGTGACCTGCCATATCTCCCAGAAGAGGAGAGATTACTAGTTCAGCTCTTTGTCTGTGTGTGTCTATACAGTGCATTTGTCTGTGGGTGTCTATACAGTGCATTTGTCTGTGTGTGTCTATACAGTGCATTTGTCTGTGGGTGTCTATACAGTGCATTTGTCTGTGTGTCTATTTGCATTTGTCTGTGTGTCTATACAGTGCATTTGTCTGTGGGTGTCTGTGCATTTGTCTGTGGGTGTCTATACAGTGCATTTGTCATTTTGTCTGTGGGTGTCTATACAGTGCATTTGTCTGTGGGTGTCTATACAGTGCATTGTCTGTGGGTGTCTATACAGTGCATTTGTCTGTGGGTGTCTATACAGTGCATTTGTCTGTGGGTGTCTATACAGTGCATTTGTATACAGTGCATTTGTCTGTGGGTGTCTATACAGTGCATTTGTCTGTGGGTGTCTATACAGTGCATTTGTCTGTGGGTGTCTATACAGTGCATTTGTCTGTGTGTGTCTATACAGTGCATTTGTCTGTGGGTGTCTATACAGTGCATTTGACTGTGGGTGTCTATACATTGCATTTGTCTGTGTGTGTCTATACAGTGCATTTGTCTGTGTGTGTCTATACAGTGCATTTGTCTGTGTGTCTATACAGTGCATTTGTCTGTGGGTGTCTATACAGTGCATTTGTCTGTATTTTCTACAGTGCATTTGTCTGTGGGTGTCTATACAGTGCATTTGTCTGTGGGTGTCTATACAGTGCATTTGTCTGTGTGTGTCTATACAGTGCATTTGTCTGTGGGTGTCTATACAGTGCATTTGACTGTGGGTGTCTATACATTGCATTTGTCTGTGTGTGTCTATACAGTGCATTTGTCTGTGTGTGTCTATACAGTGCATTTGTCTGTGCATTTGTCTGTGTGTGTCTATACAGTGCATTTGTCTGTGGGTGTCTATACAGTGCATTTGTCTGTGTGTGTCTATACAGTGCATTTGTCTGTGGGTGTCTATACAGTGCATTTGTCTGTGTGTGTCTATACAGTGCATTTGTCTGTGGGTGTCTATACAGTGCATTTGTCTGTGGGTGTCTATACAGTGCATTTGTCTGTGGGTGTCTATACAGTGCATTTGTCTGTGTGTGTCTATACAGTGCATTTGTCTGTGGGTGTCTATACAGTGCATTTGTCTGTGGGTGTCTATACAGTGCATCTTCTATACAGTGCATTTGTCTGTGGGTGTCTATACAGTGCATTTGTCTGTGGGTGTCTATACAGTGCTGTGGGTGTCTATACAGTTTTGTCTGTGTCTGGTGTCTATACAGTGCATTTGTCTGTTTGTGCATTTGTCTGTGGTGTCTATACAGTGCATTTGTCTGTGGTGCATCTATACAGTGCATTTGTCTGTGTGTGTCTATACAGTGCATTTGTCTGTGGGTGTCTATACAGTGCATTTGTCTGTGTGTGTCTATACAGTGCATTTGTCTGTGTGTGTCTATACAGTGCATTTGTCTGTGGGTGTCTATACAGTGCATTTGTCTGTGGGTGTCTATTTTTGTCTGTGTGGTGTCTATACAGTGCATTTGTCTGTGGGTGTCTATACAGTGCATTTGTCTGTGTGTGTCTATACAGTGCATTTGTCTGCATTTGTCTGTGTCTATACAGTGCATTTGTCTGTGTGTGTCTATACAGTGCATTTGTCTGTGTGTCTATACAGTGCATTTGTCTGTGTGTGTCTATACAGTGCATTTGTCTATACAGTGCATTTGTCTGTGTGTGTCTATACAGTGCATTTGTCTGTGGTGTCTATACAGTGCATTTGTCTGTGGTCTATACAGTGCATTTGTCTGTGTGTCTATACAGTGCATTTGTCTATACAGTGCATTTGTCTGTGTGTGTCTATACAGTGCATTTGTCTGTGTGTGTCTTTGTCTGTGTGTGTCTATACAGTGCATTTGTCTGTGTGTGTCTATACAGTGCATTTGTCTGTGGTGTGTCTTTGTCTGTGTGTGTCTATACAGTGCATTTGTCTGTGTGTGTCTATACAGTGCATTTGTCTGTGTGTGTCTATACAGTGCATTTGTCTGTGTGTGTCTATACAGTGCATTTGTCTGTGGGTGTCTATACAGTGCATTTGTCTGTGTGTGTCTATACAGTGCATTTGTCTGTGTGTGTCTATACAGTGCATTCGGAAAGTATTCAGACCCCTTCCCCTTTTCCACATTGTGTTACGTTACAGCCTTATTTTAAAATGGATTTTAAAAAAATCCCCTCATCAATCTACACAGAATACCCCATAATGACAAAGCGAAAACATTAATACCGTATTTACATAAGTATTCAGACCCTTTTCTATGATACTGGAAATTAAGGTCAGGTGCATCCTGTTTCCATTGATCATCCTTGATGTTTCTACAACTTGATTGGAGTCCACCTGGGGTAAATTCAATTGATTGGACATGAAGGCTCACACCTGTCTATATAAGGTCAAACAGTTGACAGTACATGTCAGATCAAAAACCAAGCCATGAGGTCGAAGGAGTTGTCCGTAGACCTCCAAGAGAGGATTGTGTTGAGGCACAGATCTGGGGATAGGTACCTAAAAATGTCTGCAGCATTGAAGGTCCCCAAGAACACAGTGGCCTCCATCATTCTTAATTGGAAGAAGTTTGGAACCACCAAGACTCTTTTAGAGCTGGCCACCCGGCCAAACTGAGCAATCGGGGGAGTAGGGAGGTGACCAAGAACCCAATGGCACATGAAAGCCCGCTTGGAGTTTGCCAAAAGGGACCTACAAACTCTCAGACCGCGAGAAATCAGATTCTCTGGTCTGATGAAACCAAGTTGAACTCTTTGGCTTGAATGCCAAGTGTCATGTCTGGAGGAAACCTGGCACCATCCCTACGGTGAAGCATGGTGGTGGCAGCATCTTGCTTTGGGGATGTTATTCAGCGGCAGGGACTGGGAGACTAGTCAGGATCAAGGAAAATATGAATAGAGCAAAGTACAGAGAGATCCTTGATGAAACCTGCTCCAGAGCACTCAGTACCTCAGTCTGGGGCGAAGTTTCACCTTCCAACAGGACAACGACCCTAAGCACACAACCAAGACAACACAGGAGTTGATTTGGGACAAGTCTTTGAATGTCTTTGAGTGGCCCAGCCAGAGCCCGGACTTGAACCAGATCGAACATCTCTGGGGAGACCTGAAAATAGCTGTGCAGCAACGCTCCCCGTCTTCCCTGACCAGAGTTTGAGAGGATCTGTCTCAGCCTCCAGTATTTATGCTGCAGTAGTTTATGTGTCGGGGGGCTAGGGTCAGTTTGTTATTTCTGGAGTACTTCTCCTGTCCTATCCGGTGTCCTGTGTGAATTTAAGTATGCTCTCTCTAATTCTCTCTTTCTTTCTCTCTCTCTCTCGGAGGACCTGAGCCCTAGGGCCATGACTCAGGACTACCTGACATGATGACTCCTTGCTGTCCCCAGTCCACCTGGCCGTGCTGCTGCTCCAGTTTCAACTGTTCTGCCTTATTATTACTGGACCATGCTGGTCATTTATGAACGTTTGAACATCTTGGCCATTTTCTGTTATAATCTCCACCCGACACAGCCAGAAGAGGACTGGCCACCCCTCATAGCCTGGTTCCTCTCTAGGTTTCTTCCTAGGTTTTGGCCTTTCTAGGGAGTTTTTCCTAGCCACTGTGCTTCTACACCTGCATTGCTTGCTGTTTGGGGTTTCAGGCTGGGTTTCTGTACAGCACTTTGAGATATCAGCTGATGTACGAAGGACTATATAAATAAATGTGATTTGATTTGATTTTGATCTGCAGAGAAGAATGGGATAAACTCTCCAAATACAGGTGTTGCCAGCTTGTAGCATCATACCCAAGAAGACTTGAGGCTGTAATCGCTGCCAAAGGTGCTTCAACAAAGTACTGAGTAAAGGGTCTGAACACTTAAGTAAGTGTGATATTTCCATTTATTTTTTAAATAAATGAGCAAACATTTCTAAAAAAAAAAGTGTTTTGCTTTGTCATTATGGGGTATTGTGTGTAGATTGACGAGAATAAATAAACTATTTAATCAATTTTAGAATAAGGCTGTAATGTAACAAAATTTGGAAAAAGTCATGGGGTCTGAATACTTTCCAAAGGCACTGTATTCGTGTGTCTGTGTGGATTGTCTCTTGCGAGGCTGGCTGTGTGACAGATAGTGACACACCGATGAGGAGAGTGTGAGTGAGTGAATCTTCGGCAGTACTAGCAGCACAAGTCTCTTAAGTCTGTTGACTGAGCTGGCAGCTTTACCGCGTTTCCACCCTTAAGGCTGTTTTCTCCCTCTCCCTCTCCATTCCCAAATCAACAGGCAGCAGCACTCCGCTCAGAGCTGACAGACAGAATATTACATGAGATGACCCCCCCCCACAAACACACTCTTCTCTGTAGAGTCCATGTTCCAACATTGAGGTGAGGAGACTTCTAGGACCTGCCAATGTAGAGGCGGAGGGAGGAGGAGAAATCCCAGCGGGTCTTAGTCATGTCTCTGACAGTCTAAGATAGTGGGCTTCTGTAGATTCATCTCTGCTACCTCAGGTGAATGTGGTGTAAAACTGTAAAACTTGTCTCCTCCTCAGGTAGTGGCAAGCTGAGGCCCAGCAGAGTACAGAGTGTGGTCTCCAGTCAAGGCAGCCTGCACTCTGACATACTGGGTAAGAGATGGACATTATAGTGATCATATAGCGAGTATGATAGTGTTGCTCATAACGAGGATAATGATGATCATGATGTTTATCACAATGATGATAACGACGGTGGTGACGATCATGATGCTGCTAATGATGCTGCTAATGAAAGCTAATAAAACATTTTTAGCCGTATATTTTTAGGTTAAGATGGTGGCAGCAGTGACTCTGAGTGTGAGGGCCCTACCATCGACGAACAGGAGTCCCAGTCCCCCCTGGTGCCTGACTTCTGGCTCATCGTTAAGATCCACCAGGACAAAGCAGAGGTGTACTCCCACTCCAGGTGAGAGAGGGCAGGGGCTTCGGGAGGATGCAGCTCATATCTGCTGCTCACCTTCAGCCATTTAGAATGTTCAGTGTGCCTTCTTACATGACACAATTATTACATAATGATTCTATTATTTATTTATACAGGTTATTCTCATCGAGATAAACATCTCAAAAGAGACCTGTAAGATATAAATTTGTCATGGAATATTGTTTGCAGGAGCTTCAACGAAGGGGGACGGAGTAGGGGAGGAGGAGGAGGTGCCAGAGTACTTACAGTTGCATCAGATGGTGGTGAGGAAGATTGGGGAGATCTTCCGTATAGTCAATCAGGTAGGTTACACTCCTTTGTGTGATTGTGATCCTCTGTTTGTTTGGCCTTTAATCGACATTTTCAATTGTTCGAAATAGGTAGATTACACTCTCTCCCATTAAGACATTTCTGACACTTCAATGCTTATACAGTTGAAGTGGGAAGTTTACATACACTTAGGTTGGAGTCATTAAAACTAGTTTTTCAACCACTCCACAAATGTCTTGTTAACAAACTATAGTTTTGGTAAGTCGGTTAGGACATCTACTTTGTGCACGACACAAGTAATTTTTCCAACAATTGTTGACAGACAGATTATTTCACTTATAATTCACTGTATCACAATTCCAGTGGGTCAGAAGTTTACTAAATTGACTGTGCCTTTTAAACAGCTTGGAAAATTCCAGAAAATGATGTCATGGCTTTAGAAGCTTCTGACAGGCTAATTGACATCATTTGAGTCAATTGGAGGTGTACCTGTGGATGTATTTCAAGGCCTTCCTTCAATCTCAGTGCCTCTCTGCTTGACATCATGGGAAAATCCAAAGAAATCAGCCAAAACCTCAGAAAAACAATTGTAGACCGCCACAAGTCTGGTTGATCCTTGGGAGCGATTTCCAAATGCCTGAAGGTACCACGTTCATCTGTACAAACAATAGTATGCAAGTTTAAACACCATGGGACCACGCAGCCGTCATACCACTCAGGAAGGAGACACGCTCTGTCTCCTAGAGATGAACATACTTTGGTGCAAAAAGTGCAAATAAATCCCAGAACAACAGCAAAGGACCTTGTGAAGATGCTGGAGGAAACAGGTACACAAGTATCTATATCCACAGTAAAATGAGTCCTATATCGACATAACCTGAAAGGCCGCTCAGCAAGGAAGAAGCCACTGCTCCAAAACCACCATAAAAAAGCCAGACTACGGTTTTCATCTGCACATGGGGACAAAGATGGTACTTTTTGGAGAAATGTCCTCTGGTCTAATGAAACAAAAATATAACTGTTTGGCCATAATGACCATTGTTATGTTTAGAGGAAAAGGGGGAGGCTTGCAAGCCAACAAACACCATC